>NW_027280873.1:7500-104796 GCF_046629955.1 Centroberyx affinis | reverse complement strand
TTTATTTCTGAGCCACAAATCTTTCTAGCGATGGCATTGGCTGCTAGAATGTAAACAACAATTTAAAAATGTCATTGCAAAGTGTAAATAATATAATTTGGATGGAGAGCTTGTGAAACTGTGATGGTCAAGCGTCTCATTTGTGATTACTACAGCAGAATAACATGGAGCTAATATCGCGATTCATTTTTCTGCCCCACGATACGTATCGTCACATTTTTGTATCGCGATATATTTCGATATATATCGTCCCATCCATAGTAGAGACACAATGTCATCATGGATTTTGCTGGTGCTGCATCAGTCAGGTGGGAGTCAGCAGACAACCAACCATACAGTAACAGTCAAACATGAACCAGGAGAGACGCAATATGATTATCGATCCTATCCTCTACCAACGAGCGTGATGAATCACCAGGTCGGAGGTGAAGAGAGAGGAGAGAGAGAGAGAGACACGAGCAGAGAGAGAGCATGCGTACGGGGGCGACAGCTGCCGGGACACACAGTGACAGTTACAGTATGTCTGCGTGTTCCAGCCACAAAACTTCTCTCACTTCCTCAGCAGCGATGGCACCCTGACCTTTTCAGCGCCGGGTGTTCTCGCGGCGGGCGCCGGGTGACAGGGCAGAGTCAGGTGACGAGTCACACCGCATCGCTCTAATGAAGGGATTAATGAATGGTTTATTGAGGAAGAGCTGCGACGGCCTTGACAGCAAGTGAAAAAGACAGACATTGGGGAAAAAGTAATGCTCCTTCCAATTAACGCTTCTGACTCCTTGGATGAACTGGCGTGTTCTATCAAAGCAGAAATGCAGTTACTTTAATGCTGTAATGGATATTAGTCTATTGCTGTGTTGTTGTCGTCTTGAATGCAGTGAGACACGTGTCATGAACCAATCAGTTTCAAGTTTCACATATTAGGTGACAGTTTTCTTCACATGTATGATGTTCTGGGCCAAATGTCAAACGTGACAATGGATTTTTTTTCCCCTTTAGGTCCATAATCTGGTAGAATGTCTTTTGCCTTCCATCCATCTGAGCCAAACCTTCAAGTGAGCCGTGATGTGTGAAGACATTTATCAACTTGTAGGCTCTTGTGTGAGAGAATTTAATTGTGACTAGAAATGGTTTTAAAGTCAGATCGGGATCACGGTGGTGGAGGTGTGGATGGATGAAGGCTTGAGATCAGGAATACTAAAAAAGCAGGAAAACATTTCTCATTAGCAAGCGTGGAAGTCACTAATTACATTTACTCACGTTACTGTAATTGAGTATTTTGTAGTTTCAAAGTAACAGAATCTAGTTTGAACTCTGTCCTCTCGTCCTTTTAGAATCACATCACAATGTTTTCTAAAAAAGTAACTGAGTAACTTTTACTCTGAGTCCATTTTAATGACACTTTTTACTTTTACTTCAGTAGATTTTTACCCCAGCACTTTTACTTCTACTTAAGTAAAAATATCAGCAAAGAAACAGTACATTCTGGTGCTTTTTCCACCACTGCTCATTAGAAATAAGACTGGAAATTAGAAATTACACCTGGAAAGAGAGAGGGGCACAGGCACACAGAATGGGTGCAGAGAGGAATTGAGTTTTAATTAAGGCTACGATTATGGCTATATGAATATCAATATACATCAAAATACCTAGTATCCACGTGACTTCATAACACAGATATCCTAATAGGCGCTAATTTCATCTCATTCTTGGAATTAACCAATCGGAACGTGTCTGCACACCTGCGGATGATCAATATAAAACGTGACTCTGGTCTGACGGGTCACAGTTGTTATTTGAATTTGACTTCTTGAGAGGAATGGCAGTATATTTTAGGGGTTAGGGAGGCGTGTGGAGCTTGTTAATCAGTCAGTGTCAATGGGAGGTGTGTGTGTGTGTGTGTGTGTGGTGGGGGGGGGCAGGAAGAAGTTAATGAGTGGATGTGAGGGCGGGTGGCAGAGGTGTGAGCACGAGAGAGAGAGAAGGAAAGGTAAAAAAAGAAAAAGAGAAAGTGTATGTGTATGAGAGGAGGGGAGTGGTGTGTGTGTGTGTGTGTGTGTGTGTGTGTGTGTGTGTGTGTGGCGGCATAACAAGGCTCTGATGGACTGAAATTCACTATCAGTCTCCTCTTCCTTCCTTCCTTCCCACCTCTCTTCTTTCCTTCCTCCCTCCCTCCATCTGTCTCTCCCTTCGTTCCTTCCCTACCTCACTTCCTTCTTCCTTCCTCCTCTTTGCCCCTCCCCCCTTCTTTCCTCCCTTCTTTCCTTCCTTGTTTCCTTCCTCCTTCGGTCCCTCCCTTCTTTCTTTCCTTACTTCCTTCCACCCTATTCCCCCCTTCTTTCCTTCCTTCCGTCCTTCCTTCCAACCTTCCTTCTTTCCTTCCTCCCTCCCTCTTTGCCCTCCCTTCCATCCTCTCTTCTTTCCTTCCTCAATTCCTTCCCTGCTCCCTGTGTCCCTCCCTTCCTTCCTTCCTTCCTCCTTCTGTCCCTCCCTTCCTTCCTCACGTCTTTCCTTCCTTAATTCCTTCCTCGCTCCCTTTGCCCCCCTCCCTCCCTCCCTTCCTTCCTTCTATCCCTCCCTTGTTTCTTTCCTTCATTCCTTCCTCCTTTCTTTCCTTTCTTAATTCCTTCCTAGCTCGCTTTCTCCTTTTTCCCTCCCTCCCTTCCTTCCTTCCTTGCATCCTCTGTCCCTGCCTTCCTTCCTCCCTTCCTCCCCTCACTTCTTTCCTTCCTTCTATCCTTTCTTCCTTTCTTCTTCTGCCCCTTCCTTCCTCCCTTTTCATTCCTTCCTTCCCTCCCTCCCTCCCTCCCTTTTCATTCCTTCCTTTCCTCCCTCCCTCCCTCCCTCCCTCCCTCCCTTCCTTCCCTCCCTATCTTCGTTCCTTCCTTCCTGCCTCCTTCCCTCCCTTCCGCCAGTCGTTCCACCCTCCTTTCATTCTATGTCCTTCTCATTAATGAGATATTAGATAACAGTTATCATGGAAGTCATTCCATCCATCCTTCCTTCCTTCCTTCTGTCCCTCCCTTGTTTCTTTCCTTCATTCCTTCCTCCTTTCTTTCCTTTCTTAATTCCTTCATAGCTCGCTTTCTCCCTTCCTTCCTTCCTTGCATCCTCTGTCCCTGCCTTCCTTCCTCCCTTCCTCCCATCCATTCTTTCCTTCCTTCTATCCTTTCTTCTTCTGCCCCTCCCTTCCTTCCCTCCCTCCCTCTCTTCCTTCCTTCCCTCCCTATCTTCGTTCCTTCCTGCCTGCTTCCCTCCCTTCCGCCAGTCGTTCCATCCTCCTTTCATCCAACGTCCTTCTCATTAATAAGAGAGAGATTAGATAACAGTTATCATGGAAGTCATTCCATCCTTCCTTCCTTCCTTCCTTCCTTCCTCCTACCATTCGTTCCACCTTCGTTTCATCCTACATCCTCCTCATCCATGAGAGAGATTCGATAACAGAGCTATCACGGATCTTATGGATATGAGATCCAGCCTTTAATCACACTGATATTGAAGAGATTATCTACAGAAAATAATGTCTATCTACCCCTGTGCCATCTAACACTATCCTGTTTAGCATGCTGATACCACACAAAGGGATTTGATTAATATGAGAACTGACGTCCGTGCACTAAGAAACTCTACATTGGAACAAATAGAGGGAATTAATATGTGTAGGGAGAGAGAGAGAGAGAGAGAGAGATTTGAAACTCAACTTTTCACCTCGGTCATATCAAGCCTTTATTTCTTCTTTGGCTGTAAATAAAGAATTCATGACCATCATCTCATCTGTTTAAGCTCTGAGCCATGATAGCTGCATAATGGTTTCATAAAACACTTTTACTACTTCTGCAGCTCCATCCACTATTATATAATGGCTTTAACATGTTGGATTTTTCAGATCTTTTTTTTTTTTTTTGCAAATGTTCTGCCAACCTGATGACTTTGAAGGTTTTTTGAAAGAAAGTGTTTGGACTAGAAGAAAACAGTTCTGAAGCCATTTTGAAAGTTATTAGTGGATGGTTTTGAAATGAGTTGGGCTAATTTTAGTATTCAAATGTAAGCGGTCTTTTGAAACTGTAATTGGGGAAGAAACATTTTTTGTCAGTGATATTAAGGCATGAACTTTCTGTATAAGATGATAAGATGAAAGACACATTCTATAATCACGATAATATATACACTCTAATATATAAAAACAAACCCAACTGCAATATGTACAATGCAAAAACATTTGGGAAAGTATTTGGAAAGGAAGCAAAGCACATCTGTTCTTCTGTATTTATTTCCCCTTTTGATGTGAAATATTACATGGCACATGAGTCCAAAACAAGAGAAGAGAAGAGAAGAGAAGAAGGAGAAGAGAAGCAGCAAAGAGAAAACAGAAGAAGAGAAGTCATCCATAATAAACCGTACATTATTAATAAGAGCATCATTATGGCTGCTTAACAAAGCAGCATCCATAAAAGGACCCAGGTCATTACTGGCTGAATGCTGACTCCCATGAAAAGGACACAGTGCATTGTTAATTACCTTCCAGCACAGAGGAGCCTCTTATTGCCATAGGCCTGTTTTCTAGCTGTATGGAAGTGAATATCCACTCTGCAACAGACTTCACTAATACCATCAGTATGACTCAGGTGCTCAGGATTGTGAACTTTTGTTTTTTTTATACTTTATTCTTATTATTTTAACAGGGTTATAACAATAAGTCGGTAACGTGAAAAAAACAAACAAAACAAAACTTAAATTTCCTTCCTTTTCCCTCCCTCCCTCCCTTCCTTCCTCCTTCCTTTTCATTCCTTCCTTCCTGTGTCATTCCCTTCCTTCCTCCCTTCCTTCATTATGACTCAGGATTGTGAACTTTTTTATACCTACTTTATTTTTATTATTTTAACAGGGTTCTAAACTGAAGTCGGTAACGTGAAAAACACAAAAACAAACAAAAGAAAACAAATCAAATTTCCTTCCTTTTCCCTCCCTCCCTTCCTCCTTCTGTCCCCTCCCTTCCTTCCTTTTCATTCCTTCCTTCCTTCCTTCCTTCCTTCCTGTGTCCTTCCCTTCCTTCCTCCCTTCCTTCCCTTCCTTCATTATGACTCAGGTGCTCAGGATTGTGAACTTTTTATACTTTATTTTTATTATTTTAACAGGGTTCTAAACCGAAGTCGGAACATGAAAAAAACAAAAAACAAACAAAAGAAAAAAAATGAAATTTCCTTCCTTTTCCCTCCCTCCCTTCCTTCCTTCCTTTTCATTCCTTCCTTCCTGTGTCCTTCCCTTCCTTCCTCCCTTCCTTCATTATGACTCAGGATTGCAAACTTTTTTATATATATATATATCTATATACTTTATTTTTATTATATTAACAGGGTTCTAAACAGAAGTCGCTAACGTCAAAAAAACAAAAAACAAACAAGAGACTTAAACTTAAATGTCCTTCCTTTTCCCTCTATCCCTTCCTTCCTCCTTCTGTCCCTCCCTTCCTTCCTTATCATTCCTTCCTTCCATTTAAGTTCACACTTAGTTGAAAAAAATGGGATAAAGTCGTCACCCTCTCAATTTGCCTGCAATATACTATAGTCTTAGAGTAAAAGTCAACCATTCCATACTGTATATATACAATCAGCTATATTCATCCACTGGCCAAGAGTAGGAGGTTCATCGGTAAGCCAATGACCTAGTTATTACCTTTTTGCTAAGATTTTCAACAAATATCTACCACTCTTACTCATTTCCATTTCTGTCACCCAGATAGAAAGAAAGACAAGTGAACTCAACATCAAAACCCCAAATTTCACTGACAGTTCTATGAACATCAGTCCAAAAGTGAACTTTATGAATATGTGATCCTCCTTATACTCCACAAAGCCATAAACCAGTGTGTATTCATTTGCTTCTGATCTCACCAATTAGATAAGATAGAGATAGAGGTTCAAGACTTCGCATAACATGAAGCCTCAAGCCATAACCGCCACTGTCAGCATAAGAGACAAACCCCTGGCAGAGTATATGGCTCTACGGAGTAAAGGAAGAGAAAAATATGAGACGGAAAAAGAAAAAGGGAAAGAGAACGCGGGCGCATTAATCACTCTCAGTCACTCCTCTCTCTCTCTCTCTCTCTCCACGCTCTCTCTTTCTCTCGCCGCGTGCCTTCGGAGACGCTTTAGTCGCGATAATCCGCCGAGCGTTGCTTTAATCACATCTTCGTGGGTCTCCACTTTTTAATTAAGGCCCGTGTTTCAGCTCATTTCACTGCGCATATTTAGCGAGCCGGTGGGACGCCGAGGCATTCATCAGACAGATAGTCTGACAGAGAGGCACCGGGCCGCTCCTGAGCACCCGGTTTAAAAGACATTGATTGGGTTCTGAACCAAGGGCAGATGAAGGCGCACACACACACACACACACACACACAGACACACACACGGAAAAAAGATGAATGGGTATGCTGATGACACCTCAGACTCTTTTAAAAAAGGCTGTCTTGTTCTAAAACCTTTTTCTCCCTGTTGTTTTTAATTGTCTTTTTCTTGCAGCACTTTATCATTTGCTATTAATGGAAAGCGTGTTCTAAATAAAATGCATTATTATTACTATTATTGGTGCCTTGCCTATCTAATTTCACATTAAATACATAAATGCTCACACTTTCACCCAGTGGCATTGATTAGTGTACAAACCGAGGGCAGGTGGACACACACACACACACACACACACAGAAAAAAGATGAATGCGTATGCTGATGACACCTCAGACTCTTTTAAAAAAGGCCGTCTTTTTCTAAAACCTTCTTTTTTTCTCCCTGTTTTTAATTGTCTTTTTCTCGCAGCACTTTATCATTTGCTATTAATGGAAAGCGTGTTCTAAATAAAATGCATTATTATTACTATTATTGGTGCCTTGCCTATCTAATTTCACATTAAATACATAAATGCTCACACTTTCACCCAGTGGCATTGATTAGTGTACAAACCGAGGGCAGGTGGACACACACACACACACACACACAGAAACACACAGAAACATACAGATATGCTTCTACACACCCCCATAAACATCCCTTTTCTCTCTCTAACATACACTCACACTTCCTTACTCCTCACACACCTCCCTTTCAATCTCTCCATCTTTCCGTCTCTCTCTCGCTTTGTGTCACACACTCTCTCACACACACACACATACGCGCACACACACACACGTCTCCACCCCTGGCTCCATCAGTGATCATCACACAGTCTTCCATTAACTTCGCAGCGAGCGGTTTTCCATCTCCTTCAGATTGCTCTTGTTTGTCATCCTAAGCTCTGCCTTCAATCATGTTTGCCCACGCCTTTACAGCACATTGCCCATTTAATTGGATTGAGAACCCCGTTTTGAATATGAAAAGCGGGAGCCGCATAATAATCAGAAATATTCAAATGAAGGACGGGGCTGTTAATTGACATTTGGGGATGTGTTGGGGAGGACGGAGAGCGGTTTGGGCGGAGGGTTAACGATGATGTTGGCTTCTTAAGAGGTTTGTTACAGAGGGAAATCAGATGAAAAAAATGTGTAATCAGAATTTCCTCTTAATCTTAAATGAAATCTAGACCGTGTGTAGTCCCTTCCCTTATCGCTGTATCTTCACATTAAACATGTTATAATGCAGCTAAATGAAAATATTTCCTTTTGTAGGCGCAATTTGAAAAGGACGTTTCACTTTCAACAGATTTGCGAGGGTTCTGTAGCTTTAGACACACTTTGCTTTAACCTTTCAACACAACATATGACTTCCTTTCATTGTAGTTTTGTTTTAATTAAGTTTGTAAGTTTCATGGATTTTATTGCTTTCTAGAACCTTTCTTGATTTGTAATTTCAAATGTTTGCTTCCAAATGGTTTTCATTTTAAAAGTGAAACACTTCTTTTTATTGTAGTTTTGTTTTTTTGATGTGTTTTTCTTTTATGTATTTTATTGCTTATGCATGTGTTGCTATCTATAAAGGGTTAATGCAGTTTACCTGGTTAACAGGGAGCTGTCCCACACTGACTGAGCTGCTTGTTCTGTTGAGTTGTAACCCTGATGAAGGCGACTATAGTCCAAATAATGATTTAAATAAAGGACAGTAGCATGTTCTTCTGGCTTATGCTTTAGTTTAAGCATCTTGGTTGGAGAGTTGGAGAGTCGCTGCAGAACTGTTCTCTATTAGGGACGCATGCTGTGCCAACATGTGTTGCTGTTAACACATCTTTAACACACAGAGTATTGAAAGATGAAATAAGATGAAACTTTGTTGATCCATGTGGGCAAATCAGGTCGTCGCAGCGGCAAAAGTAACAGGACACAGCAGGGGAAAATGAAAGATAAAATTAGAATATTAAATAAGCAATAAAAACAACAATAAAGCAATATAGGAATATCTATGGAGTTATATAAACATGTGCTGCTGACAACAACACTTTGAAATGAAAATGTTGTCATTATGTACTCCCCCTCATGTCAGTTGAGACACTGGTGAAGTTTGTATGTCCATATAACACACAGAGAGTTTGCTAGCGCTGCTCCATGCGTTATTTTTTCAACTTTCAAACCGTGTTGCAAATTTTAATGAGTACGATGATTTAAATAAACTGTGTGTAGTTTTAGCTGGTAAATGTATCAACAAATGTGCCAAAGCTTGTCACCTCACCCTTAACAGAAGACGTTCATTCATGAGTGTCTACATTTTATAATGCAGTGTTAAGATTGTTTTATATTCTTTGTGTTTTAGTGTGTGTAATATGACCTCTATTTTTCGTGTGTGTGTATGTATGTATATGTGTATCAATGTAACTGTACGAATGTATGTACTTATGTGTGGGTATATTTGTGTGTATGTATGTATTTATGTATATACATACAGTACTGTGCAAAAGTCTTAGGCACCCTAGATTTTTTATATAAATTTCTTAGAAGTCTTAGATGTTTATTTGTTTTCTGCATTAGTGTGTCAGTAGACTGCTGTTTATTGTAAATTTTTGATATTCAGAAACTTTTCATTTCATTAGTTTTGAAAGCATCTTCGCACAGTACTGTATGAATGTATATATTCTAGTATTTTTTTTATCTGTATTATTTTTAGTCTGTGTCTCATAACTCTAAATGAGTAACCTCCTTTTTTATTGGGGTACTGTGTTTGTTGCCCTGTTTGATCTATCTATCTATCTATCTATCTATCTATCTATCTATCCATAGCAACGTTTTGCAAAACAACTGGAGTGATTGGAGAGTTTCTTTAGTTCCAAAAGGAAAACAAACTCCAAACAGCAAGATCCAAGTGTTCTGAAGCCAAACAATCGCACTATGGGTCCAAATTTGAATATAGACATGGTCAGGAAGAACACAAAGAATACAACAGTCCTTTCCCCATTTTCCCAATCTGGTTTCAGTTTGTTCTGCTAATGAATTGAAGGCTGAATGTGGATTATTGACTGTCTCGGTGAAGGCTGAATACTGGCGTTCCTTCCAGCGGCCTCATGTTGGTGCTGTGGTTCAGGTCGGGGCTTTGGGGTCGGGGTTCACACCGCACTGACATGAGAGTGAGCCACAGTGCATGATGACAGAGCGCTGCCACTGGAACCACTGGTGGAGAACTAACTAGCTCCCACCTAATGTCTAAAGAGTAATGGGCTGGAGCAAGGAAAATAGTTCCGGTGGATGAGTGAATTAATGAGTGAGTGAGTGAGAGAGAGAGGGAGGGAGGGAGGGGGAGAGGGAGAGAGAGAGGCAGACAGAGAGACAGACAGAGACATATAGAGACAGACAGACAGACAGACAGAGACACAGACAGACAGACAGACAGAGACACAGACAAACAGACAGAGACATAGAGACAGACAGACAGAGAGAGAGACAGACAGAGAGACAGACAGAGACATATAGAGACAGACAGACAGACAGACAGAGACACAGACAGAGACACAGACAGAGAGAGAGACAGACAGACAGAGACACAGACAGACAGACAGACAGACAGAGACACAGACAGACAGATAGAGACATAGAGACAGACAGACAGACAGAGAGAGAGACAGACAGAGACACAGAGAGACAGACAGACAGAGAGAGAGACAGACAGACAGACAGAGAGAGAGACAGACAGACAGACAGACAGACAGAGAGAGAGACAGACAGACAGACAGAGACACAGAGAGACAGACAGACAGACAGAGAGAGACACAGACAGACAGACAGACAGACAGACAGAGAGAGACACAAACAGACAGACACACAGACAGATAGACAGACAGAGAGAGACACAGACAGACAGACACACAGACAGACAGACAGACAGACAGCGAGAGACACAGACAGACAGACACACAGACAGACAGACAGACAGACAGAGAGAAAGACAGAGACACAGACAGACAGACACAGATAAATAGATAGATAGATAGATAGATAGATAGATAGATAGATAGATAGATAGATCCAAGTCTCATTCCACACATTCAGTCAGTCCAAATATCTGCCTACATAACTTGCAAGTTATGTAACGTAAAATAAGGTAATTAAATAAATTTAAAATTAATTTTGGACACATCTTTGGTAACACGTTCTATGAAGGCCATGCCTATGATGCACTATACGCACATTCATTGCATGGTATAATGCATTTATATGGCATTATAGTCCTACATGTTTATTATGTATCACACCTTAAAACTGTTCTGATGTATCATAACAGATTGTGAATTATAATTCTCTAAAGTGGAATAAAGTGGAATAATGCCTATAAATGTTGTGTTATGTGTTGTGAACCCTGAACTTATAATACATAATAAACCCTGTTAAAAGTTATCATGCATATCCATACACAGGTCTATAGTGTGTTAGAAATGCATTATAGCCTGTAGTGAACATGCTTATAGAGCATCATAGACAATCTTTTTCCAGTTTCTTTTTTCTTGTTGCAGCCGATCGATCGGCGGCGGCGACGGAGGTGCGTTTGATTCGACCCCACCCAGAGCCGGGGATCACACGGAGCTAATGTGTGGGAAGTGGAAGGAAGCCGGCTCGCTTAGATCCTTCCCCTGTGTTTAGTGGTAGAGATCAAACGCACCTTTTAATGCCGATTAGAGACTGAGGTTGGAGCGAGACCACATGCATGTAGACCTTGAGGGAGGAGATCTATGTACGTACACCTGCTGCCTATTTGTGCAAATGAAAGAATATTAAATATGCCATTTGGTGGATGCTTTTCCTGGGTGTTTGAGTGTGTACATCTGGTATACTTAAACATCTGGATGCACATCATATTTTTGGTTTAAAGGTTTACTTAATATGCTAGAGAAATATAAGAATGCATGGATTTGAAACAGCGGACGGCATGAGAAAGAAAATAATTACGCATCGTCTTCTCTTCTTTTTTTCTCTACCGTCTCTCTCTCTCTGCTTTCACTCCGGAGAGATGCGTATACCGTGTGGACGGAGAAGCGAGGGAGAGGCGGACAAAGAGAAAACAGGAGGGAGAGATGGAGAGAGCGCGGACAGACGGCATAAAGCAGTGACTTATAACAAAGTGACAGGGTTCAAAGCGAGGCCGAGTCCTCTTGTCTCCTCATCTCTATCGACACGCACACACACACTCTCTCTCTCTCTCCCTCTCACACACACACACATACACACACACACACAGAATGGCTGACAGAGAAAAGGGTGATTCCATTTCTCCGAGCTGACATAAAGATCAGTGTTCCATGGCCCAGGCGGCCTACTGAGCGCGCTCACTGTCGACTTCGATACTTCCCGACACTGCTGCCTCAGGGACAAGGAGACCCCATCTCTCTCACACACATACACACACACACACACACACACACACAAACCACATACGAAGAGCATTAACGAAAAAGCCCTTTTGTGTGTACGCATGTGCCTGCCTACCTGTGTGCATGTGTGTGACAAATGCAAGCATGAGCGTGTGTGTGTGTCCGTCCATGCTCGGGTGTGTGAGTGTGTATGCCACTGCCCCTCTGCCTCATCGGAAAATGGCAACAAAGACCAATGTGTCACTTCTGTGCGCAAATGCCAGTCATGATAAGGGAGAAGGGCAATTACCACTATAGGGCTTTGCAGACAGACAGCTGGGTGGCTTCTGAGAGAACGGACAAGACGTTAAAGGGCCCGTTGGCAGAAGTGACCATCTAGGTTTTGGGTATCAGGGAGGTAGCGAGGAGGGGTAGCACCTTTCAACCGGAGAACCAGGGTTCAAGGCCCTCTGACCTTTGACCTCCCTGTGGAGGGGCAAACGAAAAGAGAATTTCCCTATGGGGATCAGCAAAGTATCCCATCATTGCTTTTCTCCTGAAGCTAGAATGAGGAAAGCCAAGACTATATCTGTGGGTTCACCAGCAGGAAAAACTGTGGAGCTGCTGCATTGAGGATGAATGGGAGGTGAACTTTGTTGAGACTGAGTCCTGGTGACTTTATAGGGCTATGGTTCCACACTGTTAGCACTGTGAAACAAATCACGTTTGGGTATAAAAGCTCAAACAAACCTTGTCTGACTCCACAACAAATTCAGTTTCCAATTTGAAGCTGATTTTGTGAGAGAGTTACTCTTGTTTGAAGATCTAATATCCCCACAGGCATCATTAAAGGAAGAAGAAAAGAGGTAAATGTCAGACTTTTGGACCCACAGTGTGATCGTTTGGCTTCAGAACACTTGGATTATGCTGTTTGGAGTCTAACTCTAAAGAAACAGTCTCCATTCACTCCAGTTGTTTTGGAGAAGGCTGCTACGGAGCTGCACTTGCTAACTCTGTATGTGTTATATTGACATACAAACTTCACCAGTGTTTCAACTGACCCCAATGAGGGGGTCAGGGAGAGTACATTTTTCATTTTTGGGTAAACACCTCCTTTAAACTTTAATCTTTTCTTATCACAGGAATGTCAAATGTGAAATCTCCCTTTTATGTTTGATCTCAACATGAGAAGTCAAGCAATCAGCCAAAGGTCACTGCTTGTGCTCGTGAAAGAGGTTTATGCCTACAAGGTCTCAGGAAGGCATGTTATGAAACAGGTTGTAACTGTCCTACTTTGTGCATACGTGCTGCACTACTGACCTGACACCGTGATCATAAGGACAATCTACTGTATTTACACAACTGAAACATGGTGCGTATCTTTTTATGACACTGTTTACATCGGTTGGCACATGAAGCAGATGAACATATGAATTGCTTTTGGGCTTGGAACAGAAATATATAATATGCTGTTTGAATGTGTAACTTCTCACATTAAATGAGTTAACATATGACATGCTCTCAGGCTTCTTACGGCATGTGATATTTTGTTTAATAATATTTTTCTTGTCAACATGAACAAAGGAACATATGGTTGGCTTTTGGGGCAATTCACATGCGGGAGGTCTTAAATAAGTTGACGTGAACTGCTTTCAGGCTTGCTGCAGTATATTGTCGTATTTTGCATGATAAATTGAACATAGCAAAAACAAAATATGGAATGTTTGCACACACACACACACACAAAGGAGAGAGAGAGAGAGTCTGCTGCTTGATGTATGAATTCAATAACATTCCAAAGTAGAATTCTTTTACTAGTATAACAATTCTTTTCACTATGTGTGTGTGTGTGTGTGTGTTCATATACACATATCAAATGGGATTGGGGTCACCAGTGTAATGAGCTTTGTTTTCCCCACATGGTCACTGAGTAGCCCATTGGTAACGGACCCAACAGACGGGAAAACACACACACACACACACTCACACGCACACACACCGGTCCCCCTGGAGCAGCATACATATAGGCGACATGTTGGCACTGATGAGGGCAGACAGCTCACCCCCTACACACACACACAGGCCCAGACAGGATGGCATGGTGCCAGCAGCAGCTATGAGGTCTGTGTGTGTGTGTGTGTGTGTCAGCTCTGCCCGCCTCGAGTGTCCTGCTGGGAGTTAGGCTCCATGGTATAAACAAACAGGCAAGAGCAACTAGGGGATGAGAGAAATAGAAAGAGAGAGGGACAGAGAGAGAGAACGAGAGAGGGACAGAGAGAGAGAAAGAGAGGAGAGAGAGAGAGAGAGAGATTAATATGCATCTCTCTCCTCTTTCCTTCATCTCCCGTACCTACAGAAACGCATGCTTCTTCTTTTTCTTTTAACACTGTGTGCTGTATAGGGTTAGGGCAGCAAAAATGACATTAATTTATATGCAAATGTCATGTTTTGTTACTTTAAGGTTAAGAAATGGATGGATTTTCAGAGCAGTGGAAGGATGAACCCTGTGCTGTGACTCTTCACATGCCAAGTGCGTGGTATGTGTTCACATTTGCCCGATGAGCCTCACACCTCAGCCACTTTCCCCTTCAATGAACAATGAACTGATCAGCCACCTCTTCTCAACCGCATGCCACATGGTGTGTACCGAGCTCTTTTGTGTGTATGTGTGTGTGTGTGTGTGCGCGCGTGTGTGTGGCACCGTCCCAGATCCCACACCTTCTTAGGTGTAAATGAGACGGCAGGCAGGCAGAGAGGCCTACCTCTAAGTAACAGAGAGAGAGAGAAAGAGAGAGAGACGGAGAGCGAGACTCACAAGCAGACTGACACTCTGCCTCTTTCAAGCTCTGTTCTCTCACATACACACACACACACACCTACATGTACAGAACACACAGGCTCCCTGCTGTTCACTGCGCTAGCTAGTTATGCTAATGTCTCCCCTCACTAAGACTGTCAAGGCGTGGAACAGGATTAGCATAATGTTGATTTCTGAGCACATACACACACACACACACAAACACACACACAGACACATATATACACACACATAGGTATCTAAGCTACTTAAAATAATTACTCTTTAGACTATATGAATAATCAGCATATGGGGGTCACACATTAAAAGGACATAAATGATGTGTATGCAGTATAACTGTGCAATCATGACATTATGAATCCGAACTTAATCTGCATCACAACAATGTTGAAGTAAGCTTTATAACTGTAAAGTTATAGTAATCTGTAATTTTCCTGACATATGGGGGCCAGAAGAACAAAAGATATGCATACGCCACTACAGTGAAAGCATACATGATACATGAAGTTTGTTCACATGCGCAAAAGGTAAAGGTAAAATGTGTAATATTTTTGCTTTACTGAAGCACAACTACAAAATATCAGCAGAGGTTCCCGAATGGTAGTGAGTGAAACAAAGTGAAGAGTGTTTTTGAAGTGCATTCAAAACCACAGGGGCGGGCCGAGGCTGTGTTCTTGTTGTTTGAAGGCCTCCTACCACAGTGTTGTAGGCCTAGTTAGCTCCTCAGCAAGCTAACGTTATGCAGCTATCTTGACTAGCTAGTTTTTTTAGCTAACCAATAGCAACAATAAGTGGCTTGTATTCTGTGTGATAATAGTTTACCGCGTGATAATAGTTTACTGAATATATTAACATTACTGAATATGTTAGCTAACCTTGGTAGAAAAATCTCCTACACGTTTTCTAATTCAAAATTTTGTTATTGTGTTCAATGTTAGCATTTGTTATGGCTAGTGCCTCCGCACTGCCAAGGCCAAGGTCTGTTTAAAAATCTGGTAGTTTGTTTCGGCCTCACTTATCGCAAAAAACACACATCAGAAAATACAACTAGAGACTTTATTACTAGCCGGTAGGGAGTTCTGGTAAATTCTGCACTTCTATAATCCTCCAAACAACTTGAATTCTAACAGGGAAGCGGTGCTACTTCACACACAAAATGGCGACTCCTTACCTTCGATATGTTCCAAATATCCACAAGACAACAGGAATCGTGGTAATGTCAGTATCCTAATCATGGCAAGTGTCCATCGAACAGAAAATATGCTCGGTATAACATGCTAGAATGTTCATTGTTGATTCTGAAATAGTCCCTTGGTATAAACAGTTCCTCAGTGGAGCAGCAATTCTCAGTTCCATGCAGTATAAAGCAGGCTACAACTGTAGTGCCACACTTTACATGCAGCACATGATTGTTAAACAGTGTCACAATGTCAACAGAGATGCCGTCATATCATATCCAACCTTGTGCCTCACTGTGGCGTTTGACCATGAAGTAAACAGACTATGAAGGGAGATATTTACAGCACATAAACATGGAGTGTAGTTGCATACATTCTTGCAGCAAGAAAATAAGCTTTATGGAAGTTTTTTTTTTGTCCTTGTATCATCAACCCTGTCAGTCAGTTTCAGAATGAAATGTCTCCAAGCCCATGTTTAAATCCTAGAGATGCCCTTTCATTTATAGTTGGATTATGGATTGAACTGGAACTCATCCACTGACTAATAATTATTTTGACTGCCTACTGTATAAACCATAGCCTGGAGTCATAGGATTATTGGTTAGTTAGATAAACATGCACTCTCTATCTCTCTCTCTCTCACACACACACATACACACACACTACATTCAGCATAAAGAGAACAGCTTATTAAAATAAACAAGCAATCAAAATAGTTTGATGAAATATACAATGTCAGCCTGTCAGTACGGATGACCTCAACCCTTCTTCATGATGCCTGTATCACACCCCTATTATCAACCCTATAATAATAATAATAATAATAATATGTGCCCTATGACCGTGGAAGGCCAATCCATTTGCAGGCCAAAGACGGACAACTCAATACCAAAGCCTGAGTTGGACCACAGCCATGAAGCCTCATACAGAGCATGTGCTTGTTTACAAGATAAGCAAAGTCAATGAGTTTGACCTCAGATATAGGGCCGTCGGCTGTGTGTGCAGTGGATTGTATAGTGTTGCGATATCGGCTTCCTGCCTACGGCGATCAACATTTTCTTCAACCCAGCCATACCGGAATGCATATAACGCTACATTTGAAATATCATATTCTCCCTAAAACCTCAAAACAAAAGGCTGTGATGAGAAAATGACGCATCATACAGTATGTTAAAAACCTGGGAGAAATGACATCCCAGCTTCATACTCCCACATCCCAATCGCAAGCAACCGAGACACACACACACACACACACCGTGCGGGCATAAATTAGATCTTTTCTCTCATGCATGTGTGCATATACACACATTAAACACACAAAACACACAGACTCGCGCATCAACAGAAGCACGCATGCATACACACACTTGCACGCACACACACACACACATCGTGGGTTTCGTCAGATGTTTCACTTATTTTTTTTCGCTCCCTCTGTTTTCACTTTCCCAGCGTCGACGGGAAGCGACAGATGGATGGAGAGAAGGGGAGAGGAGGAGGAGGAGGTGGAGGAGGAGGAGAGGGAGGGTGGGTGAAGAGAATAACCGAGGGTGTTTTTTTTTTTTTTTTTCTGTCTGAATCTAGACTAAATCTAAATTCTGCGCTGCCATATGCTGACCTGCAGAGGAATGCGCCATATGTTCAGAAATTCATCAAGCGGTACCAGAGGCAAACACTGAGAGAGACTTAATATGAAGTAAATTCAAAGAGCGCTATAGCAGAGACCCCGCTACCACTGGTGCAACTGTGGAATAGTTTTTGTAAAACAGTGCTACAGTAGCTAGGAGAGGTGAGATTAAACTCTGAATACGGCCTTAAACAGGTTCTAATTACAGAGAAAAGAAAAAAAGAACCTGTTCTGGGTTATTTAAGGTCATAATTATTAAGTTAAATACTACATATAACAGAGATAATAGATGAGATAATAGGCTACATCAAGGGCCTAAGTGCTGTGTTCAGTAGATACACAAGGTCAGTATTATCTGTATTGAGTGATAGACTTCAAGCACTGACCTATAATGCACTTAGCCAAAGATTGTTTGCCTTTGAAAATCCCTGTACTACACTGTATTGCAGTATAATGAATAGGGCAAGGTTGGAAATGTGAGAATCTTGTTTCCAAAAACCTAATTTCTGCTCATGTGTGATGATGTCAGCGGTCCTGGCTGTAACTTAGCATGAAAGCATCTAAAATCACATGCTGTCATCCTCAACCTCATGAAACCATTGAGAGAAGATACAGTACATAGGTTCAATATAAGGGAATAAGGGAATTATGTTTTTAGGGAAATCGCAGAAATCAAAAGTCATTGAAAGCAAAATTCTAGACGTTCCTCATAGTCTGATTGAGATAGAATGACTTGTGATCATCTTTGTCAGTTTTGCATATCCCTAAAACATGGTGCAGAAATTATTATTATTGTGGGATTTGTGACTTGATATTAGGCCAATTCTAGTCTTACATCTACTTTGGTGTAAGAACAGAAATTCCCAAAGCAAATGTACCCACTTGTGTATGTCTTCATTGACTCTGCTGTTCTTTGTAGAAAGCTTGTGCCTCTATAACAGGGCCAACAATGACTGGTCATACTACTGGTTAATAAAGCCTACAATAGAGCCTACAATATGCACCACATGTATTAAATTTGTCTATTTTCTGCATCATAAGCCTCTGGGTGGACGTGCCCCTTTTTCTAAGAGCGGGTTCCTCTCCTCTTTCAATACGCTGTGCATTAAAATGGAACTGAGGCACCTGTGGCCGACACTTATATGGACCTGCATGGTTTTGAGGAGCGCAGATGCTCTCCACCATTTTGTTATCTGGAGGGTGCCCACATGATGTCTCAAACCTGTCTACACTCTACACTTAAGTTGTTTGAAGATACATCATACTATAAGTGAATTTATGAACAGAGAGGATTGTTGGATGTTGGAAAGCTGCAAATTCTATAAAACAGTGCTGTAGAAACTATCCATCTCAAGTCATTAGTCTAGTAGAAAACCTTAAAATCTTATATTTCTTTAAAAAAAAAATAAAAAAAGTAAAAGGTCATCTCACTTGTGTTCAATTAGACTCGCTTGACACAAGGAAATTCTTGAAACGGGTGAAACTGCATTGGAACAAAGTGAAATTATTTCACCCCCTTGGCAGATTTTTCCACTTGTTTTAAGGAAATAACATTCTAAGATTCAATTCAAAGTCTAAATGACTTGTTAAGAGGGATATTTTTTGCAGCAGTGGGCTCTGTCTTAGTTTCAGCATTTCCAGAGTACTGCAGGATTTGCCGACGCGGTTCAAACGATGAGCCGTCTTTGACTGCCTTCTCTTGCCTCACCCGTCTAAAGCCAAAACACCGGATCTGGGAAAAACATTTTAAAAAATCCACAATTATATTCAATGGCATGTGCCTCCTTCGGACAAATATAAATGGGAGAGTTTTCAAAGCGTTTTCCACATTGGTGGAAATGCAGAAATAGTATGAAATACACATACTTTGTAAAATGTGAATTTCATAAGGAGGCTTTTCAAATCAACTGTAGCTAGTAGGGGGATGCCCCAAAGGCCTCGCCTTGATCGAGGGGGGAGGTATATGCATGGAGCTGCTGTTTTGATCCTCTCTCTCTCACACACACACACACACACACACACACACATACACACACACACAGGCAGAAGGAGTGATATGGGGGTGCTTTGCACAGATGTGATGGGGGATCATTTGTGTGCATGTGTTGAAAGAGCCCCTCTGCCCCCTTGCACACACACACACATACACATACATACAAACATATACACACACACACACACAAACACACTGCCGGGGCCCTGCCTGTCTGCCACGGGTGTCAGTACATCTAAAAGGTCTCCCACATAAATGGGATTAATGCAGTCTCTCTCCCATCGGCAATCATTAAGCATTCTGTTTAAAGCGCAAACACACTCAAAATAAACGCACTTCCACTCTCCCCTGCTGCCGTAAATTATTCAGAGGGGGGGGGGGAGAGAAATTTAAAGGAAAGAGAAAGAGAGAGACGGGGGGGGAGAAATACGAGTGACTCCTCCGAGGGGACGAGAAGTGAGAAAGGGGGGGTGCAAGAAGATAAATAAGAAAACGGAGGGCATGAAAGAATTGTTCTAAAGCGGAGAATCCTAAAATGGAAGTGGCTCCGTCAGTCAGGAGTGACGGCCTCTCTCTCTCTCTCCTTCTTTCTCTCTTTCACTCTCCTTCGCCTCCCTCTTTTCCCCAACTTTTCTCCTCCCGCCTCCCCTCCCCTCCTCCCCGTCTGAAATCCCTGCCTGCTGCTTGTCATACGTTAATAACTGTTTACTTCCCACTGAGAGCAATTAGACTAAGAGGGCCTGTTTTTTTCTTCTTCTTCTTCTTTTCATATTCTTGAGCTCTGGAAACGAGGCACAGAGTTTGAAGCCCATGTTTGGAGGCCTTAGCTATAGATGGAACATGGCGTAGCTATTGCTTTCTGTTGCAAACAGAGAATTTAGGGGAAGTGAGGATACATAGATCCGAGAAACTAGAAGCTGAAATAGCTTCTGTGGAACTAATGTACAGGAATTTGCCTTGAGACCTACTGATGCATGTTACTCACTTCACATCTTCATTGGTTTCATTGGTAATGGGAAGAGGAGTAAGTGGTTGGGTAGGTGGGTCATTTAGCTTTAAATTCAACTTGTGTCACCATAAATTAAGCAAAATTGGGGTGCAATTCATATGTTTTGCCCACATGGGGGATGCCAATTTTCTTTAAATCCCCCATGCATCAAATGAAATAAAATGAACCAACCTGAATGCTATTTTTGACATTATACCTCATATTATAGGCCTATATTCCGAGGGGTTCCATTGAAGGAATGCTGAAATATACATACATAGTGATTGGAGGAGTGGCTAATTACCTCTGCCATTCAAAGCAGGGCATTCATTGAGTTTCTTCATAAGGGAGCATGGCTGATATTGACATAGTCTTTCAGTCTAGATCAGACTAATTTAATTTGTCCAATAAATCCAGAAATGATGAATACTCTCGGATGGAATCAACATTGTTTGAGTGCCAAAGGAATCGGAGTCTTGCGTTAGAGGAAAATGGATGAAAGGACAGCTAAATTATTTCCCCCACTGCTATTCAGAAATACTGTATTCACACATCAATACCGCTGTGAACAGATGCATTGAATAACTCTCTTTGAATGAATAAATCCATACTATCAAAGCACGTAGATCTTGTTATAGCAGCATATTAGATTTGATTAAAGAAACCATGTTTCTCACGTCCAAATGTGCCAGTTTCAATAGCATTAAGAGTTTTTGCAGAGCAATTTCCATCACACTGCTTTATTAACGGTCTTTGAATAAACAAACTGATTCCAATGTATGTGTAGATATTGTTATCTTGGCATATTTTATAAAAGGAATCTGAGTTTATGTGTCAATACACTCATTAAGAGCACTGAAAAACACTTTCTCACCTTTAATCAAACTGCACTTAGAAACAGAAGTTGGTTAATGCCTCTCTGATTGAATTTGCTGTCATCTGTCATCTTTGTGCTTTGCATATTCATGTGTGAAATTGTTTTTCTCACTCATTTGATATGTTCAACTCAGCCTTATTATTCCCAATATAAGCGTAAGGTCCAAGGTTGGATCTAACATGTTCTGTCTTGAAACCCTGGAGAATGTGTTTTTACGAAAATACACATCCAACGAAAACACTATGAGTTCTTTTGTAAACTGGATGCCTCTCTCACGCTTTCTGACTCTGACAAAGAACGTTCGGTTACAGACGTAAACTGTTTTTCCCATAAGGAATTTGATTATTAGCCATAACATTTTAACCATGTAAGGTAGACTCACCATGAGCTATCAGATTGTGAAACAACTACGGTGTTCTACAGTATACGTTCCTGTAGCCAACCGGATTTCAACTTAATTGTTCAGAAATCGTGATTTATTCAACAATATATGAGTTCCTTGTGAAATGCTACACTACTCACAAGCCTTGGTGAGTTCCCACCAATCGGAGAAGTTGTTGTTCCTATAGAAACGTTACCCGCTCCAAAGATGTGCATGGTTGTTAGTCAGACCGCAGTAAAGTAACATTAGTCAGCTATAGCAACCTGTATCAGTGATTGGCGCCACTCCATTACCATCCTTACTTGTTCTTACATAGTATATTTCCATTGAAATGAGCTCATTTCACCCATTTTTCCAAAAGATTTTCTTGCAATATCAAAGTATATGTGAGTTTTTACATCTTCCACAATACCTAGCCATTGTCTCTGGGTAGGAGGCTCCACTTTTAACCATTTCATTGTTATTTTTACTAGCTGCCAATAGTATGACATCACCCGCAATGCTGTATGGGATGTGTTCCGTTGTACCATTGCCTTTTTTTTTTTTTCATTTTTCCACATAATTTCTTCTCCGAATCTGTTGTTATAAGATCATGATTCATCATATAGCTCGTTGGTTTGGTTCAAAGCTTAAAACTCTTTCTTTTCTCCCCCTCTGTTTCTCCTCCAGTCTCTCCTTTCTCTCTCTCTTCCTCTCTGCTTTCCATCTCGCCTTTTTCCTTTCCCTTTTTCCCCCCCTTTTCCTTCTCTCCTGTCCATCCATTTCCCCCTGTCTGTCTCTTCCTCTCCTCCGCTCATCAAAGTGAATTAACAAGTAGACGTTCTGATTAACTTCAGATGTAATATGCGGCCACGCCGACATGAAATACATAAAAATAATTCCCACTTTTTTTCCAATTAGCTATGACTTGGCTGTGGTTAATTACATTTCTCTCGGTTCAGAAGCTAGATAGAACACGACTTTTAAGTGCAGATATATATTCCACTTATCTATCCAACAGTGATTTATAAAGCTTCCAGATGAAACAGCAGAACTGTTAAGCTTTTCTTTTTTTTCTTTTTTTTTCTGCGACGCTGAGAGACTATTGCATCTCATTTCCCCGCCATTGCTGTGTTTCCAATCAGAGATATTAAAACAGACTGTAAATTAATTTCCGACAGGGTAGAGAAGGGGAGAGACGCGTAAATCAGATTTCTTTTCAAATATTTGGGACACCCTGGGATTTTTTTCACTGCCTGTGACGAGTCAAAATCGAGAAAAAGGCGTAAACGCGTGATTCTATTCAACGTTTAAATGTACGTGTTCGTATCTTGAGCGCTAAGGTAAAATAAAAGCTTTGAATGTGTTTGTTTCCATTCTGGCAATGTAAATAAAACCATGTTTCCTTGCCATGTTGAAGGTTTTGATCCAGTTCAAAAGTTTTATCAATTGCCACTTGCTCTCCCTTTATCTCTCTCTCTCTCTCTCTCAGCTTTCCGGTATACCGTCAAATAAATCAGAAAGCCCGTGAAAATAACCTTAGTATATACATTGAGTTAAGGACGCCCTGTGAGCCCAGTCTATGACAAGCCGTGTCTCTAGCCGCGGGCTTTGATGAAATATAGTTCAAGGGATCGGGGCTATATCATCCACACCTTCTTCTCATCTCTCCCTCTCTTCTTTTTCTCCTGCTTTTCATTCATAAGTAATGGTACACAGCGAGCCTCATCAATAACCTACAGCACTCCTCTGTGAAAAAGCATCACACTCATAAATGTTATCATTACCCCAATGTATAGCACTAGAGGGTATCATATATCAGTGTGATATCTCTGTGCAGGCATGCATGTTTGTGTGTATGGACTGTATATATGTATATGTGTGTGTGTGTGTGAGAGAGAGAGAGAGAGAGGAGAGAGAAAGTCAATGAGCAATGCATACTACTCAATATGAAGTTACTGTTATTGTATTTAATAGTACATGTTTAAAGTATATGTTATGGTAAATGTGGGAAAATGGTAAATGTATACATGTCCCAAGGTAAATCTAGTAAATGTGTACATTTCCCAGTTAATGTGAATGAATAACTTTCACTCCCAAGTCGGAAAAACTAATGTCCTACCAACTAAAAACAAATTTCCTACCAACTAACATAACAAAATTAATGGAAACTAATGGCGGCCTGGAAGGTAGGAAAAACGGGAGCGTATCTATGTTCCCAGGGTCCTAAGTTCCCAAGGTCCTATGTTCCCAGGGTCCTATGTGTTCTCCAGTTCAATATTCTGTTAATACACATTAACCCTCCTATTGTGTTCGAGTCAAATTTAACCCGTTTCAAGTTAAAATATTTCATCAATATTATCCATTTTTTTTTATTGGAACAAGGCTTCAAAACAGCTATATAAACACAACAAACCAATGGTTATCATTGTATTTGATTTTGAAGGTCTCTAACCCTAACTCTGACCCTAACCCTAGAACTGGGGAACATAGGACCCTGGGAACATAGGACCCTTTGTCATGTTCCCATTATCTGCCATATAAATCTGGGGAACATAGGACCCTTTGTCATGTTCCCATTATGTGCCATATAAATCTGGGGAACATAGGACCCTGGGAACATAGGAATGACTCCAGGAAGAACGCATTCAAACATCTGAAGAAGTATTGCATGCTTTTGAAAATGGCCAGTAGTAATGTTTAGTATGTGCCGTGTAAAAAATGGGCTAAAACATGCAATCCATCCACACTTCGTGGATGCCAGTCCCGAGGCATTTTGACATCGTTTACCAAAGGTTTCCAGACCGAATTTTGCCATTCTGACAAGCTCTGTGACGTTCTTGAACCCTTTTCTGATACACAAGTAAAACATATTGGTTGAAAGTATTTGCAATAAAGTGTAAAATCTCACCTTTGTGTGGCTTGTCCGAGTTGTTTTCATATGGATGGCTGCCACTCTTCTTCTACACCTCTTACTTTTGCAGTGAGCTGGAAAACATGCTCTTTGCTGCCCCCTTTGGCCGCTGTAAAAAAAAATACCCGTTACATCTGGTCAGCGTGTGAAAACCGCAGATGCAACATCCATAGACAGCCAGTTGCAACGGGGTCATCCCTATGTTCCCTCAGCCCTATGTTCCCTTAGCCCTATGTTCCCTTAGCCCTATGTTCCCTCAACCCTATGTTCCCACAACCCTATGTTCCCTTAGCCCTATGTTCCCTTAGCCCTATGTTCCCTCAACCCTATGTTCCCACAACCCTATGTTCTCTTAGCCCTATGTTCCCTCAACCCTATGTTCCCTTAGCCCTATGTTCCCTCAGCCCTATGTTCCCTCAGCCCTATGTTCCCTCAGCATCAGAGGGTTAGGGGTAGGGTTAGGGAGCGAAAGGGGCGAAAACATTACCTCATTGGCGGAGGTACTGATCTGAGAGAACATAGGGCTGAGGGAACATAGGGCTGAGGGAACATAGGGTTGAGGGAACATAGGGCTGAGGGAACATAGGGTTGAGGGAACATAGGGCTGAGGGAACATAGGGCTGAGGGAACAAAGGTTTGAGGGAACATAGGGCTGAGGGAACATAGGGCTGAGGGAACAGAGGGTTGAGGGAACATAGGGCTGAGGGAACATAGACACGCTCCCGTTGCAACAGGGCTAGTTTCTTGGTATGCTCTAAGCACCTTCCCATGGCGGTTGAATGTAGTTACTCTTGTAAGCTCACCTGTTGTTTGTTGAGGATCCAGTGTCTCTGCAGGACGTCCCTGAGAGACACTGAGACCTCCAATCCCTCTCCCCTCTCTCCAACATTGAAGGTCAGATTGGTTGTGATACAGCGATCTCGTATCAGATGCTCCAAACTGACCTCTTGGAGGCACATACTTTCAACATCGTTCTCCTCCTCCGTACAGCTGGTCATATCACTGTAATTGTTCTAATAGGGTCAAAGCATACGCTATTGGGTCTCTGACTTGGTTTGTGGGTCTTTTGATTCATCAAAACTTTCAAAATCCTTAGTATTGTAATGTGAGGGGTCGATAGGTGGTGGTTGGATCACTCTTAATGAGAAGAAACAGCCAGATGGAGGCAGATAACTTTCTTAAGCAGCACTTTACTTTTCTCCACACCTGATCAGCTTCACAAGCACAACACTTCCTTGTTCTGACTCCCATGTGACTCAACTAACCAATCAGAAGCAAGAAGGACTTAGACTGTGGTAAATGTGACGGAACCACAGAGGTAGATTCAGCAGATTATTGTAACTGTTTTAAAGATGCCGATATAAAGATGTAAACATGTAAATATGTAAATATGTGTAAACATAAATATGCAAATAGTTAACTGTGTAAACATTGTAAATATATTTTTTTAGAAAATTAACTCAAATATATGAATTAACTTAACTTCTAAACCTTACAGTACCAACACTTAACTAGTCTGTACTCCACTACTTTACTCAGGCTTCCTAGTAAACAACCATTCTTGTGACATAAGCGCTGACGAAAACAAAGATGGCGGCGCGCTAGGCTGCAAATATAGCATTTTTAAAAATGGATTTTCTTAACAATGGCTTACTTTTACAATGTTGTTTTTATTGTGGTACATCTTAATAATACACAAAGCTCTATTGTGTCTATTTTGTTGTTTCATCCTCCCCTTACGGCAACTAAAACAGTTGGTTAGGGTAATGTTTTGGTCATGGTTAAACAAGAGTAACCTACCTAAAAACCTAAATCATTGTTAGACTAGCTGTTTCTAGTCGTGTCTCCTTCACGTAATCCTTTCATGGCCGGAAAGCGTAATTGTCTCACGTTTCGTACACAAAGCAGAAATTAGCATTTCAAGACGGTGTGCTCGTTTCACAAAATTTTGAGAGACCAAGTGTCCTTCAGCAAGACCTTTGCTCTGCACATGTATACGTGTCTCAGAAACATCCTAATTGTGCATGTTACATGGCAAGCTAGGGCTCTAAATTCCTAAAAAAAATCATAATGAAAAGGAAACTTAAAAAGATATCAGTTCCCTTTCATCGCCTGCTGCCTTTTTGCGAACATTAGAGACTAGCGGTTCACAGGGTCCACATTAGCTGTGGTGGTGGTCGGGGGGTTAGAATCAGAGAGAGTACTTTGAACATATTAATTAATAATCCATGGCTGGGTTATTAGTGTATGTGGGATGTGAGACCTCTATTAGACAAGTAGAACCGGGGGGGGCATTAGGAGTCGGGATGAAGGGAGACGACACACTGCGTAACTCTAAACACATTAAAACCAAATTGCTACGTTTGCTTCGTATGCGGTGAGTCTACGATCAAACTTTCCCCTCCAAATTAGTGTGGTTTGGGTCAAAAAACGACTCGTTGCTGGCTTGAATTGAAGTTATTTAATACTAATGGCGATTCTTCCAAGCAATTCGCTGTTCCTTGGACTGTCTTTGTTTGAATCCCCAGCACCAAAAAGGAGAATTATTGTTTTTTATGTCCAATGAAAGATGTGGTACACCTCATGGTGAGATATCTGCATCGACCTTGGGTTCTGTAGCCCGTTAAATAAGATTCTAAACATTTCATTCCACCGATCAATACGTTATGGATATAGCTCTATATATAGCTTCCATGTAGAGATATATAGATATAGATTCCAAATGTATTCCAAATGTATTCAATGTGGTTTCCAGCAGGTTAGCAAGCCTCTGGGCTCTCAAAACACCTCAGCTTCACGCTGCGCAAGATGCACACATATCCTGCAAGAAATCATCAAATGCAGCCCATTACCCACACATCACATGGAAAAACACCTTGAAGCCACCACGCCACTACAGCCAATTTAATTTCCATACGCTTATGCTAATTACCCTGAAATAATCAAGCTAATTTAGAAAGATGCAAATGTGTTTGAGGTTGGGTTCATTAGCAAAGGGGCCGGTGCGTGCGTGTATGTGTGTGTGTGTGTGTGTGTGAGAGAGAGAGAACATGTGTGTCTGTGTACGTCTGTGTGAGTCTGCGTATGTGTATGTGTGTGTGTGTGTGAAGTGGGTTTCATTAGTGAGGGGGCCTAATGTGTATGGAGGGGATAGCTGTGAGGTAAAGCAGAGAAGAGGAGTGTATCTGTCAGGTACAACCTATTTACTTATTAAAATATACATGATAAATGTGCGCACTCTTTCTCTGCAGTCATTCCTGATCCTTTTCCTTCTCTTCTCCTTTTTCTCTCTCTCACAATAAACATCATTTCTCAGTGTTTTTAACTGGAATATGTTATCTAATCCTTTTCAAGTCCGTGCAAATGAGAGTTAGGCAGAAGCAAACGCTGCACAAAAACAATAGCCTGCAAAATCAAGAAAAAGTATTTTAAATGTTGGCTCCCTATGAAAAAGTGGAAACACAGAGACCTCTAGGCCTACTATTCTTTTCATTCTCTTTTTGATCATTATGTGAAAATCCCGCAATTATCTGGCTTTTTTTGTATATGAATCTAAGCCTGTGTATCGGTCAAAAATACAAATACCCTCTCAACATATTCATGTCTATACAAGAGATTGGTGTTGTCGTTATCACAGAGTTGTGAGACGAGTGAGGTCGTCTATCTGTAGCGACTAATTAAACACCGCAATATCCCTTTACCCTGCTGCACCGAGAAACCGGGGAGCCGCGCTGCACATACACACTTTTTCTGCAATTATGCTGATTGCAGTGGTGTCACCTCACATAGCACGCGCACACACACACACACACACACACACACACACATATTCAGACATATTCAGACACATACACACTCACAGACATACACAGCCTGGTCCCTTAAGGCCAGGCTTCGGTGCCACTGAAGGTTGTAGCAATTAAAAACATCATCCTCCAGTTGTCACAAACATGATGAATTCATGCCAGCAGAGCAGCAAGGCATAACTCCTGCATCCTACAGCATGTCACTTTTTTTTCTTCTTCTTCTTGGTGCTGTAGTTTGACATGATGTCATCGCTGAAATTGATAAAATTCACTTATTTATATCTTGATAATGTTGTTTTTACTTTTTGTTAATAAAGGAAAAGACAAGGAATGGTGATAGCATTGATTGGACCAAGGTAGTTCATAGTATGAGCCATGAAATAATAATTAAAGTGATATACACCGGTAGCCTTTATAGAAGTATTCAATGTAATAGATCAAAATACTGTTTATTGTAATGTAAGATGACTGTTAGGTCATTTCTTGCACCTTCTTGCAGCTGGAAATAGAATAAAATTCTCTTGGGGTTGTGCATCAGTGCAGCAGTAGTGTAGCAAGCACACAAAATGAAGTGACATTTCAATGACAGTTTGTAAGTATGAAGATTCAAAAGGACAGGCACCCATTGACCGCTATGAGTTTGACAGAAATGTGATGGAATATATTTTGATGACATGACCAGCACTTGATTTGTCTTTAATTGTTGAAGATATGTAAGTGCCTGGCATCATGCATCGAGCGCACCTCAAGTAGTTGTGTATTTAGAAGTTGTATTATTCAAAATCATAAAGTATAACAAGCTCAAATGGTCTCTTAGGTTAGTATCACTTTCTCAACATGCAGACCAGTAATGAGCCATGTTCAAAGGCAGGCAGTCTATCCTGACGGTCATCTTTTGGTGTAAAATCCATATTGAGTATGAGCAGGCGAGTCCACAGCAAAAAGGACTAAGGACTAAGGCTCACTATTGACCTTAGTCACACGGCAGCCATTTTGAAAACTCAAAGTGGGAAACTCTACCTGAAAGACCAAGTACAGCCCAGCTATATCGCTGTTGTGTACCAAGATACACATCATACAAACGTCATTTCACCGATTCCCCACTGACAAAAACATATTAGAAACTAGAAGGGCACTCGGAGAGCGCAGACCTCCGCCAAGGTTCGTGCTATTATTGCTTGTTCGTGAGTCGGATCCGGATCCGCACCAAAATTTAATGGGTTCTTCCTTGGTCAATGCTACACCCTTCCACCAAGTTTCATGAAAATCGGGCCAGTAGTTTTTCCGTAATCCTGCTAACAGACAAACAGACAAACAGCACCGAAAACATAACCTCCTTGGCGGAGATAACAAATGAGTCTCAAGAATCTGCAGGGACATAACATAGGCTCACATTTTAAATTTGCCCATTATAGCTAACTACCAGAGTCTAGCCTAGGTAGCTAGCTAGTAGCTAATAAGATAGCTAATTTAGCTAAATTCAAGCAGGTTGTTGTTTCTGAAATCGCTAGCTAATTTGACAACAGTTTGGACTATTTGAAATCCTCACTTATGTTACAAAGTAATGCTTTTATATGCCAATATTTGGAATAAGGCCTCCTCTCACCCCTGAGTATTCAAAATGGCCGCCGTGTGAATAATTCCTCCAGTGGTTCGATCATGCTGCCTCTGACCTTGCTGCTAGCTACCCACTGATCATCTTCTGGCTCAACAACCTTGCTATACATAAGGTCTAAAGAAATTCACAAGCATTAATTTTCATTTGTTTGGTCTCACACCAAGACCAAGGAAAGGCTTTTCATACAGGAGCTCCTCAGCTTCAAGAGGTGCTTTCATTGATACCTCTCAACTCACGACACCGTTTCAGATATGTTCCACTGCTTGAAACCTCACCTTGTCGAGTGTGCTAATGTGGCGGCAAAGTGATTTAACGAACGCCCGTGTCCTCTCTGCGTTCTCTGAGCTCTTTGAACCATCGAGCACAGCGTTGGTCTCGGCTTTTTCAAAATGTCCGCCGTTCACCGAGGAAACGAGAGTGGTGGGAACGCCTGAAGGCATTCTCTCTCTCTCTCTCTCTCTCTCTCTCTCTCATCCTGATAGTCTCCTATGGTCACCAGACCGTTTGATGGTAAACAGCAGAACAAAAGAACAAAAGAAAAAAGAGGGAGTTGAGAGTCTACACTTCAATACAAGGTTCTCCAATGACCGGCGTCTTTAAACTACATTTCTGTCATTCGCAAAGCTTTGTTTTGTTGAGAGAGCACACTTTGTGATGATCAGAGGCTATCAGAGAGTGTGTAGGTGTGTGAATGTGTGTGTATGCTAGTCTCCTCACTGCTTTATCTACACCACAGTATAGCCATCAGTGTCAGTGGCTGGACTTCACTGGAGGAATCTACCTTTCTAGGGGGGGTCTGGGGACATGCTCCCCCGGTGAAATTACTTTTGCAAAATGCTTCACTTTAATGTATTTTTCAAGATATTTTTAACTTGATTTTAAGGTTAAACAACCCCCCCCCTCCCCCCAATAGTCTAAAATATATTGACCATTGACCATATTCCCCCTAAATAGAGCTTCTGACAGAAACACTGCATATATCACTATACAGTTGTTAACTTGAATGTAAAATTGATAAAATTAAAGATCTTATAACATACCTGTGTATTATATTTGAATGGAATGCCCCCCTCTTTTATAAACTTATTTATTTATTTATTATTTATAGTTTTCAGAGGTTACTGATGGCTATAGGTAAATTTTAAATGACTATATTCAGATTAACTCAAAGATAATATATGATACACCACGGAAACTAATGTTACAGTCAATCAAACAATAGATATATTAGATAAATAGCTACATATTCCTTCACTCACCTTGCCATGCTAGCTACAATTCAAACTTTAGACTATATTTCAGTTACAAAGATGGATTATGTGAAAATGACAATGACATATCTGTCTGTCTACAATTTCAATTCACTTGCACACATAGTTTTATCTCTCACATTGGGCTGAAACTAAGACAGAATGTCTGTTTCTTCTCACATTTTTACAACACAACCTGACAGCTCCACAGACTTTTCTGTTTTTAAGCACTGCAATTGTCCCAACTGTGGTGTAACAGATGAACTGAACCAGTTGGGTTCCTCACTCAAATGAATCCTTGAAAAATCACTTTGGATAACCCACCCTAAAACAGAATTCGCTCCATATTTGTGAACGCAGGTACGAATCTCTCCCCAAGCTAGAAACCAGACGAGATAACATCTGCGTAATAATGTGTGATTTATGTTTTACGGTTGATTTTGCCCCGTAACTGCAGCCACTTCACCACTAATTAACTGCTGAGATACGGTGATGTTTTTACAGATGCTGTTGGGTGACCTTGGCAGTTTCACACATTGCGATTTATCCTTTACTTTGCTTGCAAATTTGTCAGCACACGTCAACTCTCCAGCCCTTGAATGTTCTTACATCTTTAAAGGAATAGTTCACCCAGTTGCCAGCACAACTCCATAGCAGCCTTCTCCAAAACAACTGAAGTCAATGGGGATCTGTTCTTCAGAGTTCCAAAAAGTTAATTTAGTGCAAATCTTAACTACAGCTGATTGATTTGCAACAAATAATGGTGTATAGGTCTTTCTATTCACAGTGTGATTGTTTGGCTGTTTTTGTTTTGGAACTCTAAAGAACAGGTCCCCATTGACTTTCATTTGGTATGAGGGTGAGTAGATGATGACAGAATTTTCATTTTTGGGTGAACTATTCCTTTAAGCCTTCATTGCAACTATAGTAGTAGTAGTAGAAGTTATATTTTATTGATCCGATTAGATTAGATTCGATTTTAGAACTTTCTTGTCCTCAATGAGGCTGTTTGAAATGCAACAGAAACGCCATAAACACATTCACAGTTTAAAAGTATACAATATAAGTTCATCAATAATACCATTTATTCATCACATTTTAGTCATGTATGCCACAAGTAAAACAAAAACAAGGTAAACATATTAAAAGCATATCTAACGAACCACATCCACATGCATCCCATTCTGCAAATTTCCAATGAATAAGCAATCATAACCGAACCCAATCAATCACTTACAGCTTCCACAATCTGGCAGAGCCTCACGCATAAGAACAGCTGAATTTTCGACAATGTCACCAAAATGACTTCTTCCATCAAGATCAGGCATCAGGTCTCCGGTGAGGTTATGGTTAGGGTTAAGTTGCTGTTTAGTATTTTTTGGGGGAAAATGACAACAACCACAGCGAAAGCACACCTGTTCCGAGTATCAATATCATTATCGGCAATTTTGCGGCGAAACGTTGCCGGCATCCCGATCCGTTCCCCTTCAGTTTGGAATAAGTCATCAGTCTAGTAATCATCCCCCTAATGCAACCCATCGTTAAACAATCAGAGCTCGTTAAGCCCCTTGTTTGTTAATCAAGCACTCGCTCGTTAATTGGGAGATGAGATAATAGACCTCTAGTGTGTGTGTCTAATTTCGGGGGCTGTCTATCTGTCTGATTGTTTATTGCTTTTAAATTCCAGGCGCCGCCGCCAAGGCATCTCTAATTGGTTTGTTTGCGTTGCCTCGCAGCACTGATGGAGTTTGACTCGGGCTGTGTTTCCCGATCGGTTGTTGTTTTCGTCTGCCTCCTAAAAAAAAAAAAAAAAAAAACGGGGGGGCCTTGGCTGAGCATCACAGGAATTGAAAAGTGCCGCGGTGACAAATGGAGCGTTCGAAACTGCTGCAAGGTGCTTAAGACAATTTCGTTTATTTTATTTCTGTTTTTTTTTTTTTGTTTAATCTCGCCCTCACTCCTCTCAACACTTTCTATCAACAGTTGTTTTTCCGTTAATCTGCCCTCTCTCTATGCTTTATTGAGACGTGGCGTAAAAAACAAGTCGAAATTGCGTTGATCGGCCTATCACAGGAGATAAGGGGATTGCGTACACACTGTGTACTGAGGTATACTGCAGCCCACGTAGATTATCAACCTCCACAACGCTTGACATCAAAGGTTCAGAGAGCCTCCAATTTAAGTGTAAGTCACAAATCCTAAAACAAGGAAGGGTTTAGGAAGAGAGGTGCTTCCACGCTATTATGAACGTTAAGTCCCTTTTTTTTTTTTTAGAGAGGAATGCCTTTTCACATCAAAACGGCACTGACAAATCTCTTGTCGGTGAACGCATCGAACCTGATAAGTCCTGCCTCGATTAGCATACCCGACAGGCCGTTCACATATCTTAAAGAGAGGGAGAGAGGGAGAGGGTCAGGGAGAGGCTGAGGGGGGGGAGAGAGAAAAGGACAGGGAAAGCGAGGGATGGAGAGAAACGGAGGAGAAGAGACACGACGCTTTGTGCGTTCCGAGTCCCTGCCTTTTGAAATCTGCTTTATTTCATTATAAGCCAGTGGACAAAGATGCTCTTTCTGTTAAGACGCTTTGGGGCCCCGGAATGGCTGAATGGTTACACGAGAGTGTTTTGATGTTGCAGCAGGTAATTCATCGCGTATTGGCCTAAAGCCGTCCTTAGAGCTATGCCAGATGATAAATAACATGGATTTAGTCAATGATGTCTGTCCTTGTCAGTAAAGCCGCTCGCTCTCTCTCAGGATTTTATTTTTCTGAGAGGCTCTTAGAGGGAAATTGTCATGTTTTTATGTCAAAGGCACGCTTTTATCCGTTTGTTTTCCAGGGTGCTTAAAGTTGTTTACTGTGCCAGGGGAGCTTTCTGACTCTGTATTTGTATGCATGTGTCTGTGTATGTGAATGTGTGTGTGTGTGTGTGTGTGTGTGTGAGACACCTAACCGTGGATGATGCAAGGAGGAGGCAGAAATTGGACATCTAAGCCATCATGCGCGAAGCAGAAGTGCGCTCTCTTGCCAAACCCGGCTGAAAACGTACGAGTGGCCTACTTATCTTTGATCACGCGAAGCCGCCCATTGATTCCCGGCCAAATGTTGACATAAAATAAGTCAAACGTGCCGATGACCTTTCCGAATCTCCGCCGAGCAGAGGAGAGGGGTAGAGGTAGTAAAAGCTGAGCAGAGTGCGCGGCGGAAATTATTCCTCCTTGACATTTCGGGGGACCCCGGCCCGACCGGTTTTTTAGCATTCCAGTCCAGGCACCAAAGAGAAAATGTCACCTTTTTTTATTTACTTGGGGGAATACGCCAATTAAATGTGACTTTAAGGCCGAGGCACGGTAGCTGTGCTCTACCCGCCAAACACACACCGACGCACGCGCGGCACAAGGTCTGTGTCCTCATCGTATCCGTGACATTTTCAATAATGCTGATGGTTGACCCTGTTGCCGTAACCTTTTTCACACAGGCAATTTAGGATTAGTCTCTGTAGCTTTCTGAACTGATCGCGCTGACCTGTGGAGCCAAGGTTGGGCCGCCGCGTGTTAGAACGAACGGTCACTCTGCACTTCTAAGTAGGCCTGCTCCCAGCTTTGAGTTAAAACTTAACTGGAGAAGCTTCCCAGTGGCTGAGCAGACTCAGGGCACATGCTGTATAATCTGTTTTGTGATCTATGATGCAAACAATTAACTTGTCCAGTAAGAGACTTAAATTGGTTCTTCTCACTTAAGTCTTTTCAAAAAACAGTTATAATTCGTATCCTGTCCATCTATTAATGATTTTGAAATATCTGTTGATTTACATTTTTTTGATTGATGATTTACCGATTGTCTGTCACCTGTGTTAAAGGAATGGATCTACTCACCCTCATGCCAAATGTGCCACAGGTGAAATTTGTTAGTCCATATAACACACAGGGAGGTTTGCCAGCTCAACTTGGTAGCAGCCTTCTCCAAAACAACTGAAGTCAATGGGGACCTGTTCTTTAGAGTTCCAAAACAAAAACAGCCAAACAATCACACTGTGAATAGAAAGACCTATACACCATTATTTGTTGCAAGTCAATCAGCTATAGTTCAGATTTGCACTAAATGATGGTGTAAATATACTGTAGGTCTTTTTGGAACTCTGAAGAACTGGTCCCCACTGACTTCAGCTGTTTTGGAGAAGGCTGCTATGGAGTTGTGCTGGCAGCCTCCCTGTGTGTTATATGGACAAACTTCACCTGTGTTTCAACTGGTATGAGGGGGAGGAGATGATGACAGAATTTTCATTTTTGGGTGAACTACTCCTTTAACCTAATGCTATAAATGCTTGTGTAATGTATGCAATAAATAGTCTATATTTTTCTACAGAGCGAGTGTTGCACCTTACTTTTTCATTCCCTTTACTGCCATTTTTATAGGCAGCACCTCGACTTGAGCACAAATCAGTTAATCTCTATGACGTCATTTAGTCTTCCTCATCATTCTTAATATTGATAATTATTACCTCAGTATAGTGAAACACAATATGAAAGTGTAAAGTAACCTCAATCATTTTAATCAAAAAGCATGGCTTAAAAATTGTTGTGAGAAACAGTCAGAGGTTGATCCAGAGGATGAAGACATGATGAACGCTCACTCCTCTTGAACTGGTTTGTTAGTGCAGTGGTTCTCAACAGTTTAAGTGGGTCCTTGAAAGGGTTCCAGGGGGTCCCCAGCAAATTGATGAAATGTTAAACTTCACCATTATTTCATTTACAAGAAGTTAACACAATTAGAGAATGTAGAAGAAAAGACTAAGATCATAGTTTCACTGTTATCTCTCTACCTACAATAGAGATATTCATGGAATTCTGGACTAAAAATCATATCTGACAATAAAAATATTCCCAGATTTGGGTTGGAGAGACAAAATCTCATCAAACAGGGGTCCGTGGCACTAATGTGTTCTAAATTAGGGGTCCTTGACATGAAAAAGGTTGAGAATCACTGTGTTAGCGGTCATGGTGATATCTACTGGGCCAGTTGTGAAAGTTAAGGGGGATTAACTGCTCTGTTTAAGAATTCACATGCTATGGTAAAGGCAGCTCAATCAGTGAAGTAAAGATATAAATAATAGAAATAATCTTTCTTATGATTATAGAAATAATCATAAGAAACATAAGGAATGATCAGTGGTAAAAATCAGATTTTTCATCCGGGACGTGAAGCAATTTCTAGACATCTAACCAAAGGAAATCTGATTTTCCCCCCATTCAGACCGACATGAAAAGATCAGATCTGTGCCACGAGGAATTATATCTTCTTTTCTTTCTTTTTGTTTCAGCAACATGGGAATCGATGAAATAATTAGATAGAAAGTAGCTCCCAGAAAACACAGCACCCGCGGTCATTATCTCAATTCGACAATGAGGCGTTTTCGAGAACGTCCGGTGCAATGCACGTCCCCGCCGAGTTTCACCGTTTCACCCTCGTTTTCACGTGTACGGGGACGAGCGGGTGCACTTGTCGAACCCCGTGGCATCGTGACTTGATGTAAAAATGCAACAATTTTATGCAAGAAACCCGCAGATCAAAAATAACTGATGCAACATGTTAAATTGGACAGGAAATGTCTCTCTGAAGCACAAGGGATCTTCAGCTCTCTCCCTCATCCCTCCCCCCCCTCTTCTCTGTAATTAGTGCTTTTTTCAGTATTTCCAGCAATGTTTTCATCAGTGTATTGCCTTGCTATAGCCTCGGCATAGAGAGAGAGAGCGAGACGGGGAGAGAGAGAGAGAGAGAGAGAGAGAGAGAGAAAGGTCCTCTGTGGCTGTTAATAGTTCTCATCTCTCCCCTGGACTTTCCTTTAATTGCTCCGCTCTGCCTGCAGGGTCGTTATTACTCTGATCAAGTGCAACTCTGTTTTTCGTTGCTTTTTCATGAACGCCATTTCACACACACACACATAAACAACTGTTCTGAGGTTTCTCAGGACGGGGATCAAATTTTTGCATCCAGCCTTATGTAAATGTACTGACTATTCTTGGCATCAGGAGGATATTATCTTCCACCAACGCAGCTTTCAAACCTTCAACACGTTTGACTTGAAGTCGTTTTTGTAAGTGCTGTGTACTTGCTTTCATTAATCGAAAAGGCTTTCAGGGTTTTAGTAGCAGAGACTAGTTGACTTGTAATGAAGCGAGGTTTAGGAAGGTCCCATTAAAATATCCTGACATTGGTATGCAGCTATGTGCCTGCTAAAATGGAGCTCTATTCCCCTGGACCTCCCTTCTAATTGCTCCGCTCTGCCTGCTGGGTTATTATTGCTCTGATCAAGTGCAACTCTGTTTTTACAGCTTTTTTTTGAATATCATTTAGCACGCATATGGGTGAATTCACAAAGTATCAACGGCAACATATAAAAAACGTCTTTGGAGGCAAGAACTTGACAGACAGCAGTTTAAATGTTCCATATTCTCCACTTTCCAGTGTTTTATTTTCTGTCTTGAGGTCCATTCAAAGCTGTGTGTGTGGTGTCATGTACCAAAAACACTCTCAATCCATTTTTACACGTTCATTTTCCAGCATCTCTCTGAGCCTTACCAAGAACAGGCTGTTTCTGTCGCTGTGCCTTTAAGGTTCATTAATATTAACGACCCCTCTGTTCCGATTGGCTAACCGTTTTAAGAGTGAAACGTGAGACACCGCGGCCCGGCAGCTACAGGTAGGGAGAACTCTCCGGTAATAAACAACAACAACCGCTCAACCGCTTTGAAAAAAACACTTTGTTAGTCTATTATTTCTTACAAAAATGCTAATGAGCGAACCTTTGTGACGCCACAAAGTTACAGAAGTCCAAACGGCTCGTTTAGAGGCTCGCTTTTCTAATATGGATTGTGTGGATTTAGTTGGTGACTGTGCGTTTTGATACTTTCACCATGTTTAGATAGACCATTCAACTCCTTTATCATCACAGAGGCAAGGGGAATCCTGTTTTACACCATATGGACCTTTAACAATGGTATTGCATGGGATCTTGGAGTGGAAGGCTCAATCTCATCCTTGATCTCATCAAGTCAGTCAATAATTTTAGAACTTTGCAACCTATAATGGCGAGTAATTTCGCTCTTGTTAAACTGAAACAATGATATTCTCCTTTGAAATCTCCTTCCTTCCTTCAACTTCCATTATCGCCAGCTCTCAGAAGATCTTGACTATTTCGCCTTAATTGCGAGTGGCAAATCGCGATGATCTTTGTGAATTGGACTGTAATTGCCTGTAATGAGCCTCATTTGTATAGAAAGGGGTCATTTTTGCACTGAAATGCATATGGTTAGCTAGTCTAACATGAGAAGCGATGGCGTACTGTGTCGCTATTTCATAGGCAGCGGATTTAAGTGCGCTTTCCAGCCACTGCGGGTGGTTTGTGAATCACAGGGTGTTATAGCATACAGTATAATGGCTCTGACTTTTCTCAGTATGCGCTGATTTTACCGAATAGAATGGAACTTGTCGTGTTACACCAAGAAATGCCCATATTTTATCTTTTATCTTGACTAAAGCAAAGGCTGAAAGTAATTAAGAGTATTTGAAAGGGAGATGGAGAGGAAGACAGAAGAGAAACAGACAAAGAAGGGGAGGCAGTGGGATTTTATATAGCAAGTGACCAAAGTCTGGGTCACACACTGCATCTGCTCTTGTCATTCAGAATAATGCAATTAGACAAACATCAAATATTGATTGCTTCCGGCTGAATAATGTCAACTCTTGACATTTAGGATCGTCAAGGTTTTACATATCGGCAGCGGGGTTACGCTTAAGGTAGACGTGCCATATTTGAAGCACCTCTAACAGATGGTGCTTGACGTTTTTCCAAATATGTCAACTTGATAAAGATCTTTGAATGGGGTGAACAGAGAGAGAGAGAGACAGGCTGCAGTGCAGGGCTGGGCCAAAACAGCACAAAAAATTTTAGAAAATGTGGAATAATGGGAAAAAAAAGGATTTGATTTCAGCCATGTTTACTCCAATACACATTAAGCAAATTAGCAAAACCATCATAATAAAGTACCTGACTGAGAGAGCACTTGGAATGCAACGACCTGGAACCAAAAATCCCCCTCCTCGCACCGGTGCTACAAAGCATTATGGGGGAAACACTGCCGCGTTGTTTGCCAATTGGTAGTCCATCAGATCGCACCGTATTGACTCTGGTGTGCAATCTAGTGTGCAGTAGTTGTCAAATAAACAAGTGGATTTGCAAATATGGAGAGGCTTAGTTCTCAATTCCAGTCCCTAGATGTTCTCTAATTCGAGCGGTCTCGCCGGTACGGTTCTGAATGCAGATTGGAGCGGGTAAACATTCATATATATACTCCATACCGGCTCCGAGACCTAACATCTGCCCGGCTAGCGTTTACCATTGGATTAGGAGTCATCTGATGCAGATTACACCGGATAAACAACGGGAAAAGCTTTTGGCAGGTTCTTCTGGTCCGGCAAGTCCCGCTGTAATGCCGCTCCCTGAGAACGAGGACCGGGGCAGCATGTCTTGGTGTGTACTCACAATTTTGTGGGTCTATGAAATCGGCTATTGATCTTTCCCACCTGTCATCTTCTGTCTACGGAGTCTCATCTCCATACAGTAATATTAAACAAAGCAGAAATATTTATGATATTACCTTTATCACAAACTCAAAAGGGATGTCACATCTGTACGTGCTATTTTCTCACAATATCCAGTATCATGTAACATTATTCTTCCTTATGTACTGTTTTATTTCATTTATTGTGTCATCCTTGTTTTATACTATCTTATATGACATTATATCACAGTCTATGTGATATGAGCTGTGTTTTACTGTTCTTTTACATTTTTCTTTCTCCCCTTGTGTTATACTATCTGATATGATATATCATATTACATTTGATATGAGCTGTTTTACTGTTCTTTTAAATTTCTCTTTTGTTATTACAAGTTATTTCAGGGCCAGTGGCTTTTAATGAATTTGTGAATTTGGAAAGTTACTAGCCCAGAGAGCCAGTGGAAAGTTTTGCTCATTGTGAACCCCTGAAGTGTGTTGGGACTTGTGATGATGCACTTTAAATAAATTGAAATTGAAATTGAAATTGAACTTTTCGGAAGAGCAATTTAGGACATAAGGCAAGGTTGGGCAGTGCTGTTTCTCTTTGAAAATTATTTTGCTGAAGTGGATTTAAGCAGGTACTCATATATTTGTTCACTGTGTTATTAGGGGTCCAAGCACATAAGTGCGAGGAACCCTATTGTAATTGTTCCGATTATTATTATTAGGGGTCCAAGCACATAAGTGCGAGGAACCCTATTGTAATTGTTCCGATTATTATTAGGGGTCCAAGCACATAAGTGCGAGGAACCCTATTGTAATTGTTCCGATTATTATTATTATTATTATTATTATTATTATTATTATTATTATTATTATTAGGGCCCGAGCACGACTTCGTGCGAAGCCCTATTGAAACTGAAGGAATTATTATTATTATTATTATTATTATTCGCCGGACAAAAAAATCGGACTTTTGAGGGCCTAAACGTGCTCGGAAAGTTGCGAAACTTTGCACACGCGTCAGAAGTGGCGAAAAATTTTATATTTTATGGGTCTCGCGCATGGGTGTGGCAAAATGGCTCGATAGCGCCCCCTACAAACGATACCTCGCCGTACGTTTCCCCTAGACGTACGAAATTTGGTAGGCACGTGTATCATGTCCAGACTTAAAAAAAAGTCTATTGGTACCATGCGCCTAAACCCAACAGGAAGTCGGCCATTTTGACATTTTTGGACGTTTTTTGCCGTTTGCAGGGGTCGTACTTTAACGAACTCGTCCTAGGCGAATGATCGGATCCGCGTCAAACTCGGTCAGCGTGTATAAAAGACCTGGACGATGAAAAGTTATCAAAAGCTTGAGTTTTCGTCACACGGCGTGGGCGTGGTGAGGCGTCGAATTTCCACGTTTCGCCACGAAACAGGAAGTGGGTTGTAACGCCACTGTACATGGTCACATCTGGACCAAACTTCACACGCTGCATGAGAGTCCCGGCCTGAACGCGTCTACGTGCCGATATTCGGTTATAGTCATAGCGCCACCTACTGGCGAGAGGAAATGACATGTTTTATACTGGGGTGTGCTACTACTAGCGGGTTGACCAGATCCACCTCAAATGTGGTCAGTAAAGCCGTAGGACCTTGATGACGCTCCGTGATGAAGATCGGGAGCGTTCGTCGCACACCGTTGCCATGGCGGCGCGGCGAATTACGATGCTTCGCCGTGAAACAGGAAGCTGCGTTAACTTGAGTGTACGTCGTCCGATCAGCACCGGATTTCACATGCTGGACAAGAGTCCAGGCCTGACAACATCTACAGGCCGATTGGGAGTCATAGGCATTGCGCCACCTACTGGCGACACCAAACAGGAAGTGGGTTGTAACGCGACTCTACGTGGTCACATCTGGCCCAAACTTCACATGTCGGATGAGAGTCCCGGCCTGAACGCGTCTACGTGCCGATATTCGGTTATAGCCATAGCGCCGCCTACTGGCGACAGGAAGTTGTGTGAACTTGAGCGTACGTTGTCCGATCTGCACCGGATTTCAAATGAGGGACGAGAGTCCAGGCCTGAGGACGTCTACATGCCCCGCGGCTACAACACACCCCGACTTGCACACGGAGGCGAGGGCCCGCTCATCACTGCTTGCAGTTTTAATTATTATTATTATTTTTCTTCCTGTGCCTTAAAAGTGTCTGCACCTCAGAAACCATAAGCCCCACAGCACCCAAACTTTCCACATGGGTTGGAAATGTCACCCACTACTCAGGCAACAAAAATGACACCAATCCACCTGATGGTGGCGCTATAACAGCCCCCTGCACGTTTTGGTCCATAACTCCTGAACCGTGAGTCACAGAATCAAAATTCCACTTCTCCTGGATTCCCTGGATCCCCATGCATCTATCCAGATAGGCCACGCCCATTTCCGTCTGACTAGATTTTCCGCCATTTTGAATTTTCTCAAAAACCTATTTTTGCCAACTCCTCCTAGACCGTTGAGGCAATCATCTCCAAATTTGGTGTGCATCACCTCTGGATCCCCATGATTAAAAGTTATGGAAATCAGTTTGATATTCCCTACCGTTCTGATTTAATTAGCTTCCAAAGTTTAATCACACGTTGTGGGCGGGGTCTATTTCACAGAAACTGCCGTAACTCATGAGTGCATTGTGCTACCTGCACCAAATTTGGTAGACATGTGCAGATGTCTACTCTGAGATACCAGCCCGAATGTCCTGTCATGTCACCCATAGGGGGCGCTACAGCAACGTTTTAGATTTTAAATGCCCATAACTCAGTAACTATACATCATAGAAACACAATTCTTTTGTTCCTGTATTCCTTGGGTAAAGCCGCATCTTTGTGATAGGCCCCGCCCAGTCCCGCCATATTAGATTTTCCGCCATGTTGAATTTTCTCAAAAACCTATTTTTGCAAACTCCTCCTAGACCGTTGAGGCAATCATCTCCAAATTTGGTATGCGTTATCTCTGGCCTCTCCTGATTGAAAATTATGAAAAGATTTCCTGTACTCCATATCGTTTGGCCGCTACAGGCCAATCAATTATGGGGCGTGGCACATATGTGACAAAATGAGCCATAACTCATGAACGCCTTGTGCTATCTCAACCAAAGTTGGTGCACTTGTGCAGGTATCAACTCTGAGGCCATGTGCAAAATTTGGTGTCTATAACACGCATGTACCCTAGAGGTCACCAGATGCTTGGACCCCGTCATTGCCGCATGCGGCTATATTTATTATTATTATTATTAGGGGTCCAAGCACATAAGTGCGAGGAACCCTATTGTAATTGTTCCGATTATTAGGGGTCCAAGCACATAAGTGCGAGGAACCCTATTGTAATTGTTCCGATTATTATTATTAGGGGTCCAAGCACATAAGTGCGAGGAACCCTATTGTAATTGTTCCGATTATTATTATTATTATTATTATTATTATTATTATTATTATTATTATTATTAGGGGTCCAAGCACATAAGTGCGAGGAACCCTATTGTAATTGTTCCGATTATTATTATTATTATTATTTTTCTTCTCGTGCCCTAAAAGTATATGCACCTCAGAAACCATATGCCCCACAGCACCCAAACTTTCCACATAGGTTGGAAATGTCACCCACTACTCAGGCAACAAAAATGACACCAATCCACCTGATGGTGGCGCTATAACAGCCCCCTGCACGTTTTGGTCCATAACTCCTGAACCGTGGGTCACAGAATCAAAATTCCACTTCTCCTGGATTCCCTGGATCCCCATGCATCTATCCAGATAGGCCACGCCCATTTCCGTCTGACTAGATTTTCCGCCATTTTGAATTTTCTCAAAAACCTATTTTTGCCAACTCCTCCTAGACCGTTGAGGCAATCATCTCCAAATTTGGTGTGCATCACCTCTGGATCCCCATGATTAAAAGTTATGGAAATCGGTTTGATATTCCCTACAGTTCTGATTTAATTAGCTTCCAAAGTTTAATCAAACGTTGTGGGCGGGGTCTATTTCACAGAAACTGCCGTAACTCATGAGTGCATTATGCTACCTGCACCAAATTTGGTAGACATGTGCAGATGTCTACTCTGAGATACCAGCCCGAATGTCCTGTCATGTCACCCATAGGGGGCGCTACAGCAACGTTTCAGATTTTAAATGCCCATAACTCAGTAACTATACATCATAGAAACACAATTCTTTTGTTCCTGTATTCCTTGGGTAAAGCCGCATCATTGTGATAGGCCACGCCCATTGGCGACTTATCAGATTTTCCGCCATGTTGAATTTTCTCAAAAACCTATTTTTGCGAACTCCCCCTAGACCGTCGAGGCAATCATCTCCAGATTTGGTATGCATGATCTCTGGCCTCCCCTGATTAAAAGTCATGAAAAGATTTCCTGTACTCCATATCGTTTGGCCGCTACAGGCCAATCAATTGTAGGGCGTGGCACATATGTGACAAAATGAGCCATAACTCATGAACGCCTTGTGCTATCTCAACCAAAGTTGGTGCAGTTGTGCAGGTATCAACTCTGAGGCCATGTGCAAAATTTGGTGTCTATAACACGCATTTACCCTAGAGGTCACCAGATGCTTGGACCCCGTCATTGCCGCATGCGGCTATATTTATTATTATTTTTCTTCCTGTGCCTTAAAAGTGTCTGCACCTCAGAAACCATAAGCCCCACAGCACCCAAACTTCCCACATAGGTTGGAAATGTCACCCACTACTCAGGCAACAAAAATGACACCAATCCACCTGATGGTGGCGCTATAACAGCCCCCTGCACGTTTTGGTCCATAACTCCTGAACCGTGAGTCACAGAATCAAAATTCCACTTCTCCTGGATTCCCTGGATCCCCATGCATCTCTCCAAATAGGCCACGCCCATTTCCGTCTGACTAGATTTTCCGCCATTTTGAATTTTATCAAAAACCTATTTTTGTCAACTCCTCCTACACCGTTGAGGCAATCATCTCCAAATTTGGTGTGCATCACCTCTGGATCCCCATGATTTAAAGTTATGGAAATCGGTTTGATATTCCCTACCGTTCTGATTTAATTAGCTTCCAAAGTTTAATCAAACGTTGTGGGCGGGGTCTATTTCACAGAAACTGCCGTAACTCATGAGTGCATTGTGCTACCTGCACCAAATTTGGTACACATGTGCAGATGTCTCCTCTGAGATACCAGCCCGAATGTCCTGTCATGTCACCCATAGGGGGCGCTACAGCAACGTTTCAGATTATAAATGCCCATAACTCAGTAACTATACATCATAGAAACAAAATTATTTTGTTCCTGTATTCCTTGGGTAAAGCCGCATCATTGTGATAGGCCCCGCCCAGTCCCGCCGTATTAGATTTTCCGCCATTTTGATTTTTCTGAAAAACCTATTTTTGCAAACTCCTCCTAGACCGTTGAGGCAATCATCTCCAAATTTGGTATGCGTTATCTCTGGCCTCTCCTGATTGCAACTTATGAAAAGATTTCCTGTACTCCATATCGTTTGGCCGCTACAGGCCAATCAATTATAGGGCGTGGCACATATGTGACAAAATTAGCCATAACTCATGAACGCCTTGTGCTATCTCAACCAAAGTTGGTGCACTTGTGCAGGTATCAACTCTGAGGCCATGTGCAAAATTTGGTGTCTATAACACGCATGTACCCTAGAGGTCACCAGATGCTTGGACCCCGTCATTGCCGCATGCGGCTATATTTAGGGCCCGAGCACGACCTCGTGCGAAGCCCTATTGTATTTCGTTTGTGGAATTATTTTTCTTAGGCCAAATAAATCGCACTTTTGAGGGCCTAAACGTGCTCGAAAAGTTGCGAAACTTTGCACACGTGTCAGAAGTGGTGAAAAATTATATATTTTATGGGTCTCGCTCATGGGCGTGGCAAAACGGCTCGATAGCGCCCCCTACAACATTTCAACGGAGTATCCCTCGCCGTACGTTTGTCCTAGACTTACGAAACTTGGTAGGCACGTGTATCATGTCCAGACTTAAAAAAAAGACTGGCGGTACCATGCACCTAAAACCAACAGGAAGTCGGCCATTTTGAATTGATTGTGACATTTTTGGGCGTTTTTGGCCATTTGCAGGGGTCGTACTTTAACGAACTCGTCCTAGGCGGCTCATCGGATCCACGTCAAACTCGGTCAGCGTGTATAAAAGACCTCGACGATGCAAAGTTGTGCGAACTGTGAGTTTTCATCACACGGCGTGGGCGTGGCGTGGCGTCGAATTTCCGTGTTTCGCCACGAAACAGGAAGTGACTTGTAACTGGCCTGTACATGGTCAAATCTGGACCAAACTTCACACGCTGCATGAGAGTCCAGGCCTGAACACATCTACGTGCCGATATTCGGTTATAGTCATAGTGCCACCTACTGGCGACAGGAAGCTGTGTGAATTTGCAGGGGTCGTACTCTAACAAACTCCTCCTAGGCGGCTCATCGGATCCACGTCAAACTCGGTCAGCGTGTATAAAAGACCTCGACGATGAAAAGTTATCAAAAGCTTGAGTTTTCGTCACACGGCGTTGCCCTGGCGGCGCGGCGAATTTCGATGTTTCGCCGTTAAACAGGAAGCTACCATAACTTGAGTGTACGTCGTCCGATTTGCACCAGACTTCACATGCTGGACAAGAGTCCAGGCCTGAGGACATCTACAGGCTGATTAGGAGTCATAGGCATTGCGCCACCTACTGGTGACATGAAACAGGAAGTGGGTTGTAACGTGACTGTACATGGTCAAATCTGGCCCAAACTTCACACGTTTGACTAGTGTCCAGGCCTGACGACATCTACATGCCGATATTCAGTTATAGTCATTGCGCCACCTACTGGCAAGAGGAAACAGGAAGTGGGTTGTAACGCCACTGTACATGGTCAAATCTGCCCCAAACTTCACAGGTTTGATAACGGTCCCGGCCTGAACACATCTACATTCCGATATTCGGTTATAGTCATAGCGCCACCTACTGGCAACAGGAAGTTGTGTGAACTTGAGTGTACATTGTCCGATCTGCACCAGATTTCACATGAGGGACAACAGTCCAGGCCTGAGGACATATACAAGCCAATTGGGAGTCACAGGCATTGCGCCACCTACTGGCGACAGGAAGTAAGCCTTGTGTGACAATCGCCACATGATTTACATGGAATTTTCACGGTGTGGGCCACGTCGACCGGTCGGTGTCCGGTAACGACGCCGCGGCTGCAGCGCACCCCGACTGCGGCACACCCCGACTTGCACACAGAGGCGAGGGCCCGCTCATCACTGCTTGCAGTTTTAATTATTATTATTTTTCTTCTCGTGCCCTAAAAGTATATGCACCTCAGAAACCATATGCCCCACAGCACCCAAACTTTCCACATAGGTTGGAAATGTCACCCACTACTCAGGCAACAAAAATGACACCAATCCACCTGATGGTGGCGCTATAACAGCCCCCTGCACGTTTTGGTCCATAACTCCTGAACCGTGGGTCACAGAATCAAAATTCCACTTCTCCTGGATTCCCTGGATCCCCCTGCATCTATCCAGATAGGCCACGCCCATTTCCGTCTGACTAGATTTTCCGCCATTTTGAATTTTCTCAAAAACCTATTTTTGCCAACTCCTCCTAGACCGTTGAGGCAATCATCTCCAAATTTGGTGTGCATCACCTCTGGATCCCCATGATTAAAAGTTATGGAAATCGGTTTGATATTCCCTACAGTTCTGATTTAATTAGCTTCCAAAGTTTAATCAAACGTTGTGGGCGGGGTCTATTTCACAGAAACTGCCGTAACTCATGAGTGCATTATGCTACCTGCACCAAATTTGGTAGACATGTGTAGATGTCTACTCTGAGATACCAGCCCGAATGTCCTGTCATGTCACCCATAGGGGGCGCTACAGCAACGTTTCAGATTTTAAATGCCCATAACTCAGTAACTATACATCATAGAAACACAATTCTTTTGTTCCTGTATTCCTTGGGTAAAGCCGCATCATTGTGATAGGCCACGCCCATTGGCGACTTATCAGATTTTCCGCCATGTTGAATTTTCTCAAAAACCTATTTTTGCGAACTCCCCCTAGACCGTCGAGGCAATCATCTCCAGATTTGGTATGCATGATCTCTGGCCTCCCCTGATTAAAAGTCATGAAAAGATTTCCTGTACTCCATATCGTTTGGCCGCTACAGGCCAATCAATTGTAGGGCGTGGCACATATGTGACAAAATGAGCCATAACTCATGAACGCCTTGTGCTATCTCAACCAAAGTTGGTGCAGTTGTGCAGGTATCAACTCTGAGGCCATGTGCAAAATTTGGTGTCTATAACACGCATTTACCCTAGAGGTCACCAGATGCTTGGACCCCGTCATTGCCGCATGCGGCTATATTTATTATTATTAGGGGTCCAAGCACATAAGTGCGAGGAACCCTATTGTAATTGTTCCGATTATTAGGGGTCCAAGCACGTAGTGCGAGGAACCCTATTGTAATTGTTCCGATTATTATTATTAGGGCCCGAGCACGACTTCGTGCGAAGCCCTATTGAAACTGAAGGAATTATTATTATTTTTCTCCTCCGCACAAATAAATCGGACTTTTGAGGGCCTAAACGTGCTGGAAAAGTTGCGCAACTTTGCACACGCGTCAGAAGTGGCGAAAAATTATATATTTTAAGGGTCTCGCACATGGGTGTGGCAAAACGGCTCGATAGCGCCCCCTACAAAATTTCAAAAAAATACTCACGGCCGTACGTTTGTCCTACACGTACGAAACTTGGTAGGCACGTGTATCATGTCCAGACTTACAAAAAAGTCCGTAGGTACCATGCACCTAAACCCGACAGGAAGTCGGCCATTTTGAATTGATTGCGACATTTTGGGGCGTTTTTGGCCGTTTGCAGGGGTCGTACTTTAACGAACTCCTCCTAGGCGGTTGATCGGATCCGCGTCAAACTCGGTCAGCGTGTATAAAAGAGTTTGATGATGAAAAGTTATCAAAAGCTTGAGTTTTCGTCACACGGCGTGGGCGTGGCTAGGCGTCAAATTTCCACGTTTCGCCACGAAACAGGAAGTGGCTTGTAACTGGCCTGTACATTGTCAAATCTGGACCAAACTTCACACGTTTGATGAGAGTCCCGGCCTGAACACATCTACGTGCCGATATTCGGTTATAGTCATAGCGCCACCTACTGGCGACAGGAAGCTGTGTGAATTTGCAGGGGTCGTACTTTAACGAACTCCTCCTAGGCGGTTGATCGGATTCACGTCAAACTTGGTCAGCGTGTATAAAAGAGTTTGACGATGAAAAGTTATCAAAAGCTTGAGTTTTCGTCACACGGCGTGGGCGTGGCGTGGCGTCGAATTTCGATGTTTCGCCATGAAACAGGAAGCTGCGTTAACTTGAGTTTACGTCGTCCGATCAGCACCAGATTTCACATACTGGACAAGAGTCCAGGCCTGAGGACATCTACAGGCCGATTAGGAGCAATAGTCATTGCGCCACCTACTGGTGACACGAAACAGGAAGTGGGTTATAACGCGACTGTACGTGGTCACATCTGGCCCAAATTTGACACGTTTGACTAGAGTCCAGGCCTGAATACATCTACAGGTCGATATTCAGTTATAGTCATAGCGCCACCTACTGGCGACAGGAAGTTGTGAGAACTTGAGCATACATTGTCCGATCTGCACCGGATTTCACGTGCTGGACCAGAGTCCAGGTCTGAGGACATCTACAGGCCGATTAGGAGTCATAGTCATAGCGCCACCTACTGGCGACAGGAAGTTGTGTGAACTTGAGCGTACGTTGTCCGATCTGCACCGGATTTCACATGCTGGACGAGAGTCCAGGCCTGAGGACGTCTACATGCCCCGCGGCTGCAGCACACCCCGACTTGCACACGGAGGCGAGGGCCCGCTCATCACTGCTTGCAGTTTTAATTATTATTATTAGGGCCCGAGCACGACTTCGTGCGAAGCCCTATTGAAACTGAAGGAATTATTATTATTATTATTATTATTAGGGCCCGAGCACGACATCGTGCGAAGCCCTATTGAAACTGAAGGAATTATTATTATTTTTCTTAGGCCAAATAAATCGGACTTTTGAGGGCCTAAACGTGCGCGAAAAGTTGCGAAACTTTGCACACGCGTCAGAAGTGGTGAAAAATTATATATTTTAAGGGTCTCGCGCAAGGGTGTGGCAAAATGGCTCGATAGCGCCCCCTACAAAATTTCAAAAAAATACTCCTCGCCGTACGTTTCCCCCAGACGTACGAAACTTGGTAGGCACGTGTATCATGTCCAGACTTAAAAAAAAGTCCATAGGTACCATGCGCCTAAACCCGACAGGAAGTCGGCCATTTTGAATTGATTGCGACATTTTTGGGCGTTTTTGGGCGTTTGCAGGTGTTGTACTTTAACGAACTCGTCCTAGGCGGTTGATCGGATCCACGTCAAACTTGGTCAGCGTGTATAAAAGACCTCAACGATGAAAAGTTATCAAAAGCTTGAGTTTTCGTCACACGGCGTGGGCGTGGCGTGGCGTCGAATTTCCGTGTTTCGCCACGAAACAGGAAGTGGCTTGTAACTGGCCTGTACATGGTCACATCTGGACCAAACTTCACACGTTGGATGAGAGTCCCGGCCTGAACGCGTCTACGTGCCGAGATTCGGTTATAGTAATAGCGCCACCTACTGGCGACAGGAAGCTGTGTGAATTTGCAGGGGTCGTACTTTAACGAACTCCTCCTAGGCGGTTGATCGGATCCACGTCAAACTTAGTCAGCGTGTATAAAAGCCCTCGACGATGAAAAGTTATCAAAAGCTTGAGTTTTCGTCACACGGCGTTGCCCTGGCGGCGCGGCGAATTTCGATGTTTCGCCGTTAAACAGGAAGCTGCCATAACTTGAGTGTACGTCGTCCGATTTGCACCAGATTTCACATGCTGGACAAGAGTCCAGGCCTGAGGACATCTACAGGCCAATTAGGAGTCATAGGCATTGCGCCACCTACTGGTGACATGAAACAGGAAGTGGGTTGTAACGTGACTGTACATGGTCAAATCTGGCCCAAACTTCACACGTTTGACTAGTGTCCAGGCCTGAGGACATCTACATGCCTATATTAAGTTATAGTCATTGCGCCACCTACTGGCAAGAGGAAACAGGAAGTGGGTTGTAACGCCACTGTACATGGTCAAATCTGCCCCAAACTTCACAGGTTTGATAACGGTCCCGGCCTGAACACATCTACATTCCGATATTCGGTTATAGTCATAGCGCCACCTACTGGCAACAGGAAGTTGTGTGAACTTGAGCGTACATTGTCCGATCTGCACCGGATTTCACATGCTGGACAACAGTCCAGGCCTGAGGACATATACAAGCCAATTGGGAGTCACAGTCATTGCGCCACCTACTGGCGACAGGAAGTAAGCCTTGTGTGACAATCGCCACATGATTTACATGGAATTTTCATGGTGTGGGCCACGTCGACCGGTCGGTGTCCGGTAACGACGCCGCGGCTGCAGCGCACCCCGACTGCGGCACACCCCGACTTGCACACAGAGGCGAGGGCCCGCTCATCACTGCTTGCAGTTTTAATTATTATTATTCTTTTTCTTAGTCGCTAATGAAAATCGGACTTTTGAGGGCCTAAACGTACTCAAAAAGTTGCGCAACTTTGCACACGCATCAGAAGTGGCGAAAAATTTGATATTTTATGGGTCTCGCGCATGGGTGTGGCAAAATGGCTCGATAGCGCCCCCTACAAAATTTCAAAAAAATACTCACGGCCGTACGTTTCCCCTAGACGTACAAAACTTGGTAGGCACGTGTATCGTGTCCAGACTTAAAAAAAAGTCCATAGGTACCATGCGCCTAAACCCGACAGGAAGTCCGCCATTTTGAATTGAGTGAAACATTTTGGGGCGTTTTTGGCCGTTTGCAGGGGTCGTACTTTAACGAACTCGTCCTAGGCGAATGATCGGATCCGCGTCAAACTCGGTCAGCGTGTATAAAAGACCTCGACGATGAAAAGTTATCAAAAGCTTGAGTTTTCATCACACGGCGTGGGCGTGGTGAGGCGGCGAATTTCCACGTTTCGCCACGAAACAGGAAGTGGCTTGTAACTGGCCTGTACATGGTCAAATCTGGACCAAACTTCACACGCTGCATGAGAGTCCCGGCCTGAACACATCTACGTGCCGATATTCAGTCATAGTCATAGCGCCACCTACTGGCAACAGGAAATGACATGTTTTATACTGTGGTGTACTACTCCCAGCGGGTTGGCCAGATCCACCTCAAATGTGGTCAGAAAAGCCGTAGGACCTTGATGACGCTTCGTGATGAAGATCGGGAGCGTTCGTCGCACGCCGTTGCCATGGCGGCGCGGCGAATTTCGATGCTTCGCCGTGACACAGGAAGCTGCGTTAACTTGAGTGTACGTCGTCCGATCAGCACCGGATTTCACATGCTGGTCCAGAGTCCAGGCCTGAGGACATCTACAGGCCGATTGGGAGTCATAGGCATTGCGCCACCTACTGGCGACACCAAACAGGAAGTGGGTTGTAACGCGACTCTACGTGGTCAAATCTGGCCCAAACTTCACATGTCGGATGACAGTCCCGGCCTGAACGCGTCTACGTGCCGATATTCGGTTATAGCCATAGCGCCGCCTACTGGCGACAGGAAGATGTGTGAACTTGAGCGTACTTTGTCCGATCTGCAGCGGATTTCACATGAGGGACAAGAGTCCAGGCCTGAGGACATCTACATGTCCCGTGGCTGCGACACACCCCGACTTGCACACGGAGGCGAGGGCCCGCTCATCACTGCTTGCAGTTTTAATTATTATTATTATTCTTTTTTTTCTTAGTCGCTAATGAAAATCGGACTTTTGAGGGCCTAAACGTACTCAAAAAGTTGCGCAACTTTGCACACGCACCAGAAGTGGCGAAAAATTATATATTTTATGGGTCTCGCGCATGGGTGTGGCAAAATGGCTCGATAGCGCCCCCTACAAAATTTCAAAAAAATACTCACGGCCGTACGTTTCCCCTAGACGTACAAAACTTGGTAGGCACGTGTATCGTGTCCAGACTTAAAAAAAAGTCCATAGGTACCATGCGCCTAAACCCGACAGGAAGTCCGCCATTTTGAATTGAGTGCGACATTTTGGGGCGTTTTTGGCCGTTTGCAGGGGTCGTACTTTAACGAACTCGTCCTAGGCGAATGATCGGATCCGCGTCAAACTCGGTCAGCGTGTATAAAAGAGCTGGCCGATGAAAAGTTATCAAAAGCTTGCGTTTTCGTCACACGGCGTGGGCGTGGTGAGGCGGCGAATTTCCACGTTTCGCCACGAAACAGGAAGTGGCTTGTAACTGGCCTGTACATGGTCACATCTGGACCAAACTTCACACGCTGCATGAGAGTCCCGGCCTGAACACAGCTATATGCCCATAGTCAGTTCTAGTCATAGCGCCACCTCCTGGCGACAGGAAATGACATGTTTTATACTGGGGTGTGCTACTCCGAGCGGGTTGACCAGATCCACCTCAAATGTGGTCAGAAAAGCCGTAGGACCTTGATGACGCTTCGTGATGAAGATCGGGAGCGTTGGTCGCACGGCGTTGCCATGGCGGCGCGGCGAATTTCGATGCTTCGCCGTGACACAGGAAGCTGCGTTAACTTGAGTGTACGTCGTCCGATCAGCACCGGATTTCACATGCTGGTCCAGAGTCCAGGCCTGAGGACATCTACAGGCCGATTGGGAGTCATAGGCATTGCGCCACCTACTGGCGACACCAAACAGGAAGTGGGTTGTAACGCGACTCTACGTGGTCAAATCTGGCCCAAACTTCACATGTCGGATGACAGTCCCGGCCTGAACGCGTCTACGTGCCGCTATTCGGTTATAGCCATAGCGCCGCCTACTGGCGACAGGAAGTTGTGTGAACTTGAGCGTACTTTGTCCGATCTGCACCGGACTGCACATGAGGGACAAGAGTCCAGGCCTGAGGACGTCTACATGTCCCGCGGCTGCAACACGCCCCGACTTGCACACGGAGGCGAGGGCCCGCTCATCACTGCTTGCAGTTTTAATTATTATTATTATTATTAGGGGTCCAAGCACGTAGTGCGAGGAACCCTATTGTAATTGTTCCGATTATTATTATTATTATTATTATTATTATTATTATTTTTCTTCTCGTGCCCTAAAAGTGTCTGCACCTCAGAAACCATAAGCCCCACAGCACCCAAACTTTCCACATAGGTTGGAAATGTCACCCACTACTCAGGCAACAAAAATGACACCAATCCACCTGATGGTGGCGCTATAACAGCCCCCTGCACGTTTTGGTCCATAACTCCTGAACCGTGAGTCACAGAATCAAAATTCCACTTCTCCTGGATTCCCTGGATCCCCATGCATCTATCCAGATAGGCCACGCCCATTTCCGTCTGACTAGATTTTCCGCCATTTTGAATTTTCTCAAAAACCTACTTTTGCGAACTCCTCCTAGACCGTTGAGGCAATCATCTCCAAATTTGGTGTGCATCACCTCTGGATCCCCATGATCAAAAGTTATGGAAATCGTTTTGATATACCTTACCGTTCTGATTTAATTAGCTTCCAAAGTTTAATCAAACGTTGTGGGCGGGGTCTATTTCACAGAAACTGCCGTAACTCATGAGTGCATTATGCTACCTGCACCAAATTTGGTAGACATGTGCACATGTCTACTCTGAGATACCAGCCCGAATGTCCTGTCATGTCACCCATAGGGGGTGCTACAGCAACGTTTCAGATTTGAAATGCCCATAACTCAGTAACTATACATCATAGAAACACAATTCTTTTGTTCCTGTATTCCTTGGGTAAAGCCGCATCATTTTGATAGGCTCCGCCCATTCCCGCCATATTTGATTTTCCGCCATTTTGAATTTTGTCAAAAACCTATTTTTGCGAACTCCTCCTAGACCGTTGAGGCAATCATCTCCAGATTTGGTATGCATGATCTCTGGCCTCCCCTGATTAAAAGTCATGAAAAGATTTCCTGTACTCCATATCGTTTGGCCGCTACAGGCCAATCAATTGTAGGGCGTGGCACATATGTGACAAAATGACCCATAACTCATGAACGCCTTGTGCTATCTCAACCAAAGTTGGTGCAGTTGTGCAGGTATCAACTCTGAGGACATGTGCAACATTTGGTGCCAACAACACGCATGTACCCTAGAGGTCACCAGATGCTTGGACCCCGTCATTGCCGCATGCGGCTATATTTATTATTATTTTTCTTCCTGTGCCTTAAAAGTGTCTGCACCTCAGAAACCATAAGCCCCACAGCACCCAAACTTCCCACATAGGTTGGAAATGTCACCCACTACTCAGGCAACAAAAATGACACCAATCCACCTGATGGTGGCGCTATAACAGCCCCCTGCACGTTTTGGTCCATAACTCCTGAACCGTGAGTCACAGAATCAAAATTCCACTTCTCCTGGATTCCCTGGATCCCCATGCATCTATGCACATAGGCCACGCCCATTTCCGTCTGACTAGATTTTCCGCCATTTTGAATTTTCTCAAAAACCTATTTTTGCCAACTCCTCCTAGACCGTTGAGGCAATCACCTCCAAATTTGGTGTGCATCACCTCTGGATCCCCATGATTAAAAGTTATGGAAATCGGTTTGATATTCCCTACCGTTCTGATTTAATTAGCTTCCAAAGTTTAATCAAACGTTGTGGGCGGGGTCTATTTCACAGAAACTGCCGTAACTCATGAGTGCATTATGCTACCTGCACCAAATTTGGTACACATGTGCAGATGTCTACTCTGAGATACCAGCCCGAATGTCCTGTCATGTCACCCATAGGGGGCGCTACAGCAACGTTTTAAATTTGAAATGCCCATAACTCAGTAACTATACATCATAGACACAAAATTATTTTGTTCCTGTATTCCTTGGGTAACGCCGCATCATTGTGATAGGCCCCGCCCATTCCCGCCATATTTGATTTTCCGCCATTTTGAATTTTCTAAAAAACCTATTTTTGCTAACTCCTCCTAGACAGTTGAGGCAATCATCTCCAAATTTGGTATGCATGATCTCTGGATGCCCATGATTAAAAGTCATGAAAAGATTTCCTGTACTCCATATCGTTTGGCCGCTACAGGCCAATCAATTGTAGGGCGTGGCACATATGTGACAAAATGAGCCATAACTCATGAAAGCCTTGTGCTATCTCAACCAAAGTTGGTGCACTTGTGCAGGTATCAACTCTGAGGACATGTGCAACATTTGGTGTCTATAACACGCATGTACCCTAGAGGTCACCAGATGCTTGGACCCCGTCATTGCCGCATGCGGCTATATTTATTATTATTATTATTTTTCTTCCTGTGCCTTAAAAGTGTCTGCACCTCAGAAACCATAAGCCCCACAGCACCCAAACTTTCCACATAGGTTGGAAATGTCACCCACTACTCAGGCAACAAAAATGACACCAATCCACCTGATGGTGGCGCTATAACAGCCCCCTGCACGTTTTGGTCCATAACTCCTGAACCGTGAGTCACAGAATCAAAATTCCACTTCTCCTGGATTCCCTGGATTCCCATGCATCTATCCAGATAGGCCACGCCCATTTCCGTCTGACTAGATTTTCCGCCATTTTGAATTTTATCAAAAACCTATTTTTGCGAACTCCTCCTAGACCGTTGAGGCAATCATCTCCAAATTTGGTGTGCATCACCTCTGGATCCCCATGATCAAAAGTTATGGAAATCGTTTTGATATACCTTACCGTTCTGATTTAATTAGCTTCCAAAGTTTAATCAAAGGTTGTGGGCGGGGTCTATTTTACAAAAATTGCCATAACTCATGAGTGCATTGTGCTACCTGCACCAAATTTGGTAGACATGTGCAGATGTCTACTCTGAGATGAAAGCCCAAATTTGCTGTCATTTCACCCATAGGGGGCGCTACAGCAACGTTTCAGATTTTAAATGGCCATAACTCAGTAACTATACATCATAGAAACACAATTCTTTTGTTCCTGTATTCCTTGGTTACAGCCGCATCATTGTGATAGGCTCCGCCCATTCCCGCCATATCAGATTTTCCGCCATTTTGAATTTTCTCAAAAACCTATTTTTGCCAACTCCTCCTAGACCGTTGAGGCAATCATCTCCAAATTTGGTGTGCATCACCTCTGGATCCCCATGATTTAAAGTTATGGAAATCGGTTTGATATTCCCTACCGTTCTGATTTAATTAGCTTCCAAAGTTTAATCAAACGTTGTGGGCGGGGTCTATTTCACAGAAACTGCCGTAACTCATGAGTGCATTGTGCTACCTGCACCAAATTTGGTACACATGTGCAGATGTCTCCTCTGAGATACCAGCCCGAATGTCCTGTCATGTCACCCATAGGGGGCGCTACAGCAACGTTTCAGATTATAAATGCCCATAACTCAGTAACTATACATCATAGAAACAAAATTATTTTGTTCCTGTATTCCTTGGGTAAAGCCGCATCATTGTGATAGGCCCCGCCCAGTCCCGCCGTATTAGATTTTCCGCCATTTTGATTTTTCTGAAAAACCTATTTTTGCAAACTCCTCCTAGACCGTTGAGGCAATCATCTCCAAATTTGGTATGCGTTATCTCTGGCCTCTCCTGATTGCAACTTATGAAAAGATTTCCTGTACTCCATATCGTTTGGCCGCTACAGGCCAATCAATTATAGGGCGTGGCACATATGTGACAAAATTAGCCATAACTCATGAACGCCTTGTGCTATCTCAACCAAAGTTGGTGCACTTGTGCAGGTATCAACTCTGAGGCCATGTGCAAAATTTGGTGTCTATAACACGCATGTACCCTAGAGGTCACCAGATGCTTGGACCCCGTCATTGCCGCATGCGGCTATATTTATTATTATTTTTCTTCTCGTGCCCTAAAAGTATATGCACCTCAGAAACCATATGCCCCACAGCACCCAAACTTTCCACATAGGTTGGAAATGTCACCCACTACTCAGGCAACAAAAATGACACCAATCCACCTGATGGTGGCGCTATAACAGCCCCCTGCACGTTTTGGTCCATAACTCCTGAACCGTGGGTCACAGAATCAAAATTCCACTTCTCCTGGATTCCCTGGATCCCCCTGCATCTATCCAGATAGGCCACGCCCATTTCCGTCTGACTAGATTTTCCGCCATTTTGAATTTTCTCAAAAACCTATTTTTGCCAACTCCTCCTAGACCGTTGAGGCAATCATCTCCAAATTTGGTGTGCATCACCTCTGGATCCCCATGATTAAAAGTTATGGAAATCGGTTTGATATTCCCTACAGTTCTGATTTAATTAGCTTCCAAAGTTTAATCAAACGTTGTGGGCGGGGTCTATTTCACAGAAACTGCCGTAACTCATGAGTGCATTATGCTACCTGCACCAAATTTGGTAGACATGTGTAGATGTCTACTCTGAGATACCAGCCCGAATGTCCTGTCATGTCACCCATAGGGGGCGCTACAGCAACGTTTCAGATTTTAAATGCCCATAACTCAGTAACTATACATCATAGAAACACAATTCTTTTGTTCCTGTATTCCTTGGGTAAAGCCGCATCATTGTGATAGGCCACGCCCATTGGCGACTTATCAGATTTTCCGCCATGTTGAATTTTCTCAAAAACCTATTTTTGCGAACTCCCCCTAGACCGTCGAGGCAATCATCTCCAGATTTGGTATGCATGATCTCTGGCCTCCCCTGATTAAAAGTCATGAAAAGATTTCCTGTACTCCATATCGTTTGGCCGCTACAGGCCAATCAATTGTAGGGCGTGGCACATATGTGACAAAATGAGCCATAACTCATGAACGCCTTGTGCTATCTCAACCAAAGTTGGTGCAGTTGTGCAGGTATCAACTCTGAGGCCATGTGCAAAATTTGGTGTCTATAACACGCATTTACCCTAGAGGTCACCAGATGCTTGGACCCCGTCATTGCCGCATGCGGCTATATTTATTATTATTAGGGGTCCAAGCACATAAGTGCGAGGAACCCTATTGTAATTGTTCCGATTATTATTATTAGGGGTCCAAGCACGTAGTGCGAGGAACCCTATTGTAATTGTTCCGATTATTATTATTATTATTTTTCTTCTCGTGCCCTAAAAGTATCTGCACCTCAGAAACCATAAGCCCCACAGCACCCAAACTTTCCACATAGGTTGGAAATGTCACCCACTACTCAGGCAACAAAAATGACACCAATCCACCTGATGGTGGCGCTATAACAGCCCCCTGCACGTTTTGGTCCATAACTCCTGAACCGTGAGTCACAGAATCAAAATTCCACTTCTCCTGGATTCCCTGGATCCCCATGCATCTACCCAGATAGGCCACGCCCATTTCCGTCTGACTAGATTTTCCGCCATTTTGAATTTTCTCAAAAACCTATTTTTGCCAACTCCTCCTAGACCGTTGAGGCAATCATCTCCAAATTTGGTGTGCATCACCTCTGGATCCCCATGATTAAAAGTTATGGAAATCGGTTTGATATTCCCTACCGTTCTGATTTAATTAGCTTCCAAAGTTCAGTCAACGGTTGTGGGCGGGGTCTATTTCACAGAAACTGCCGTAACTCATGAGTGCATTGTGCTACCTGCACCAAATTTGGTAGACATGTGCAGATGTCTACTCTGAGATACCAGCCCGAATTTGCTGTCATTTCGCCCATAGGGGGCGCTACAGCAACGTTTTCAATTTGAAATGCCCATAACTCAGTAACTATACATCATAGAAACAAAATTCTTTTGTTCCTGTATTCCTTGGGTAAAGCCGCATCATTTTGATAGGCTCCGCCTATTCCCGCCATTTTTGATTTTCCGCCATTTTGAATTTTCTCAAAAACCTATTTTTGCAAACTCCTCCTAGACCGTTGAGGCAATCATCTCCAAATTTGGTATGCATTATCTCTGGCCTCTCCTGATTGAAAATTATGAAAAGATTTCCTGTACTCCATATCGTTTGGCCGCTACAGGCCAATCAATTGTAGGGCGTGGCACATATGTGACAAAATGAGCCATAACTCATGAACGCCTTGTGCTATCTCAACCAAAGTTGGTGCACTTGTGCAGGTATCAACTCTGGGGCCATGTGCAAAATTTGGTGTCTATAACACGCATGTACCCTAGAGGTCACCAGATGCTTGGACCCCGTCATTGCCGCATGCGGCTATATTTATTATTATTTTTCTTCCTGTGCCTTAAAAGTGTCTGCACCTCAGAAACCATAAGCCCCACAGCACCCAAACTTTCCACATAGGTTGGAAATGTCACCCACTACTCAGGCAACAAAAATGACACCAATCCACCTGATGGTGGCGCTATAACAGCCCCCTGCACGTTTTGGTCCATAACTCCTGAACCGTGAGTCACAGAATCAAAATTCCACTTCTCCTGGATTCCCTGGATTCCCATGCATCTATCCAGATAGGCCACGCCCATTTCCGTCTGACTAGATTTTCCGCCATTTTGAATTTTATCAAAAACCTATTTTTGCGAACTCCTCCTAGACCGTTGAGGCAATCATCTCCAAATTTGGTGTGCATCACCTCTGGATCCCCATGATCAAAAGTTATGGAAATCGTTTTGATATACCTTACCGTTCTGATTTAATTAGCTTCCAAAGTTTAATCAAAGGTTGTGGGCGGGGTCTATTTTACAAAAATTGCCATAACTCATGAGTGCATTGTGCTACCTGCACCAAATTTGGTAGACATGTGCAGATGTCTACTCTGAGATGAAAGCCCAAATTTGCTGTCATTTCACCCATAGGGGGCGCTACAGCAACGTTTCAGATTTTAAATGGCCATAACTCAGTAACTATACATCATAGAAACACAATTCTTTTGTTCCTGTATTCCTTGGTTACAGCCGCATCATTGTGATAGGCTCCGCCCATTCCCGCCATATCAGATTTTCCGCCATGTTGAATTTTCTCAAAAACCTATTTTTGCAAACTCCTCCTAGACCGTTGAGGCAATCATCTCCAAATTTGGTATGCATTATCTCTGGCCTCTCCTGATTGAAAATTATGAAAAGATTTCCTGTACTCCATATCGTTTGGCCGCTACAGGCCAATCAATTATAGGGCGTGGCACATATGTGACAAAATTAGCCATAACTCATGAACGCCTTGTGCTATCTCAACCAAAGTTGGTGCACTTGTGCAGGTATCAACTCTGAGGCCATGTGCAAAATTTGGTGTCTATAACACGCATGTACCCTAGAGGTCACCAGATGCTTGGACCCCGTCATTGCCGCATGCGGCTATATTTATTATTATTATTTTTCTTCTCGTGCCCTAAAAGTATATGCACCTCAGAAACCATAAGCCCCACAGCACCCAAACTTTCCACATAGGTTGGAAATGTCACCCACTACTCAGGCAACAAAAATGACACCAATCCACCTGATGGTGGCGCTATAACGGCCCCCTGCACGTTTTGGTCCATAACTCCTGAACCGTGAGTCACAGAATCAAAATTCCACTTCTCCTGGATTCCCTGGATCCCCATGCATCTATCCAGATAGGCCACGCCCATTTCCGTCTGACTGGATTTTCCGCCATTTTGAATTTTCTCAAAAACCTATTTTTGCCAACTCCTCCTAGACCGTTGAGGCAATCATCTCCAAATTTGGTGTGCATCACCTCTGGATCCCCATGATTAAAAGTTATGGAAATCGGTTTGATATTCCCTACCGTTCTGATTTAATTAGCTTCCAAAGTTTAATCAAACGTTGTGGGCGGGGTCTATTTTCACAGAAACTGCCGTAACTCATGAGTGCATTATGCTACCTGCACCAAATTTGGTACACATGTGTAGATGTCTACTCTGAGATACCAGCCCGAATGTCCTGTCATGTCACCCATAGGGGGCGCTACAGCAACGTTTCAGATTTGAAATGCCCATAACTCAGTAACTATACATCATAGAAACACAATTCTTTTGTTCCTGTATTCCTTGGGTAAAGCCGCATCATTGTGATAGGCCACGCCCATTGGCGACTTATCAGATTTTCCGCCATGTTGAATTTTCTCAAAAACCTATTTTTGCAAACTCCTCCTAGACCGTTGAGGCAATCATCTCCAGATTAGGTATGCATGATCTCTGGCATCCCCTGATTAAAAGTCATGAAAAGATTTCCTGTACTCCATATCGTTTGGCCGCTACAGGCCAATCAATTGTAGGGCGTGGCACATATGTGACAAAATTAGCCATAACTCATGAACGCCTTGTGCTATCTCAACCAAAGTTGGTGCAGTTGTGCAGGTATCAACTCTGAGGACATGTGCAACATTTGGTGCCAACAACACGCATGTACCCTAGAGGTCACCAGATTCTTGGACCCCGTCATTGCCGCATGCGGCTATATTTATTATTATTTTTCTTCTCGTGCCCTAAAAGTATCTGCACCTCAGAAACCATAAGCCCCACAGCACCCAAACTTTCCACATAGGTTGGAAATGTCACCCACTACTCAGGCAACAAAAATGACACCAATCCACCTGATGGTGGCGCTATAACAGCCCCCTGCACGTTTTGGTCCATAACTCCTGAACCGTGAGTCACAGAATCAAAATTCCACTTCTCCTGGATTCCCTGGATCCCCATGCATCGATCCAGATAGGCCACGCCCATTTCCGTCTGACTAGATTTTCCGCCATTTTGAATTTTCTCAAAAACCTACTTTTGCGAACTCCTCCTAGACCGTTGAGGCAATCATCTCCAAATTTGGTGTGCATCACCTCTGGATCCCCATGATCAAAAGTTATGGAAATCGTTTTGATATACCTTACCGTTCTGATTTAATTAGCTTCCAAATTTAATCAAACGTTGTGGGCGGGGTCTATTTCACAGAAACTGCTGTAACTCATGAGTGCATTATGCTACCTGCACCAAATTTGGTACACATGTGCACATGTCTACTCTGAGATACCAGCCCGAATGTCCTGTCATGTCACCCATAGGGGGCGCTACAGCAACGTTTCAGATTTGAAATGCCCATAACTCAGTAACTATACATCATAGAAACACAATTCTTTTGTTCCTGTATTCCTTGGGTAAAGCCGCATCATTTTGATAGGCTCCGCCCATTCCCGCCATATTTGATTTTCCGCCATTTTGAATTTTCTCAAAAACCTATTTTTGCGAACTCCTCCTAGACCGTTGAGGCAATCATCTCCAGATTTGGTATGCATGATCTCTGGCCTCCCCTGATTAAAAGTCATGAAAAGATTTCCTGTACTCCATATCGTTTGGCCGCTACAGGCCAATCAATTGTAGGGCGTGGCACATATGTGACAAAATGACCCATAACTCATGAACGCCTTGTGCTATCTCAACCAAAGTTGGTGCAGTTGTGCAGGTATCAACTCTGAGGCCATGTGCAACATTTGGTGCCAACAACACGCATGTACCCTAGAGGTCACCAGATGCTTGGACCCCGTCATTGCCGCATGCGGCTATATTTCAAATTGATTCTGTTAGTGTTGCAGGCAATATTGCATCTCCGTTGCATCTCCATTGTAACGTGTGCATCATGGCATTAAGAAAAAGCCATTCATATCCAAGGTGTGACTGGTTGCCAGTGGTGCAATAATGAACACAATATCCTGCCACGGAGCAACCTGCCTCCATATTCAAATGACAGCGTACCAAAAAAACAGCTCTATTATTCGCCTGGCTGAATAACAAGCCTTGTAACAATATTGTCAAATGCACTCCTTTGGATATCACAGGCAGTCTGTTGCCTATGATTCAACTCAATAATGTGGTTAGAGGGGCCAAAAGCACATTTTACATCCAATTTTCTCAGGCTGTGCAGTCTGACAGCCTGCGGGCGGGCCGCTCAGAGCAGAGGAGTCTGTAATGGTTGCATAGCTGTTGAAACAATTGGTTATGCAACCTCTGAAATACAGAAATGGGATGGAGGGAAGAGTTGTATTTTTTTTCCTGTAAAAAAAAACCCCCCAAAAAAACAGGGAATAAGGACATGACTTTTAGATGTTTACAAACCTAGCACTCACATCTGGATACACTGTTCTAGATGACTGTTATGGAATTGCACTGGGTCTTTCATATCTGCTAATGTCTCTTTTTGTTCTTGCATTTTTCATCATATATATATATTTTATTTGAATTTCATACATTTTACATATCCTTTGTAAAACTGTAATGTACATAGCTCATATGCTGTGTGTAATTTCCACTGTACGTATCTATGGGTTTTCCCGCTGATGCCATATGCAGAGTTTAACAAAGAGCCCCATTTATTTGTTGAGCCTATTATCTCGGCTAATTGCTTAACTAAGCATAAAATGTGATGACCCAACATTCAGTGAATACTCCACATGGTTATGAATACAGTGGATTCAGTAGAATCTATAATGAAGTTGAGAATATGAAAGCTTAAGCCTCATGTGGCCTGCAGTTAACCGGGTAGCTAACAGTTGGGTTTTAGGCTAGAGGCTTAAACTGACTGTGTTGTGGTAAAATTAGAAAAATATCTGATCATTACTTTAAACTAGTAGTGAATATGAGGACATTATAAGGACAAAAAATGATTAGTGTTTTTGAAATATGGTATTCAGTATTTTCTGAACCCCACACCTAAAATTGCCTGGAGGGGAAATGATTTGACGGTGAGAATATAAGCTTGATTTATGATTTTGGAAAAGTTCTACATCTCAGCAATAGAACATTTCAGTGACAGTCCTACAGTTGCAGGTGAAATTGCCAATTTATTTGGGGCCCCTTGCAAACATGCATGTGAATATATCAAAATTCTGTGATACAAAGATGATGTAGGCAGTTGAAATATGCTCTGTGTAAAATTTGTCAACATTATAGGAGAAATAAAAAAAAAAAGGAGGTGCTATTGCAAGGTTGGCCTGATGGTGGCGCTATGGAGTGCGACCAAATGAGGTCTGTCACAGTTTGGGTTCCATCCTAAATCTATATGTGAAATTTGGTTACTCTCGCATCAAGCATTTAAGAATTATGCCTTGCTTCCTATTTGCGTGTCTTCACCGTCAACTTCATGTGTGCACCACAGCCAAACGGTTTGGATTTTCAAAACTCTGGGTGATAACCATAATCTAAGAAGTTCATATATGCTGCGTGCAAAATTTCATGGAGATTGGATCAGATTTGCAGGAGCAATAGCGAAAAATAGGTTTTGCATAAAATTCTAAATGGCAGAAAAACCATCATGGCGGAAATTAAAATCTGTATATGCAATGGATTCGTCTTGAGCCAAGGAATCTGAGGGGAAAAAATTGATTCTATACCTTAAGGTTCAGGTTAGGACAGAAGGAGAAGAGTTACAAAGTGTGTTACAACAGTGATTCTCAACCTTTTTCATATCAAGGACTCCTAATTTTGTCCACATTAGAGCCACGGACCCCCATTTGATGAGAATATGTTTATTGTTAAATATGATTTTGTCCAGAATTCCATGACTATCTGTATTGTAGGTAGAAAAGTAACAGTGAAACCAAAATAGTCATTTTTCTACAAACTGTACATTCTGTAAAATCTACTGTAAATGAAATAATGCTGAAGTTTAACAATTCAACAATTTGCTGGGGACCCCCTGGAACCCCCTCAAGGACCCCTGGTGGTCCCCGGACCCCACGTTGAGAACCAAGATGATAAAATGCACTGTGCTGGATTCAGAGCAGCTACAAAGGGGTATTATAAAACGTTAGATGAAAGACAGGTTGGGGCAAACAGCGCTCATTGATATGAGAATTAAATCACACACAGGCCACAGCACAGTACATCAACCCACACTATTCCCTCATAATGTAACATACAGGAATTAATACGTGCCCTAAACAATTAACACCATCGCCCACTCCTTATAACATGATATGAATCTAATTGGCTTGCAGTGTGTGTGTGTGTGTGTGTGTGTGTGTGTGTGTGTGTTTACCTATTTGCATTCGTTGTTTGTGAGCGTCTCAGGATGTGTGTGTGTGGATAGAAGAGTATTTATAATATCTGCAATTTCTTTCAACGACTCGTCTCAATCCTATTAGCATTGTAATTATGGATCAAAGGTCGGGCCGTGGCTTCTTGCCCTCTCATAAATACACTAACAGATTAAGATACATAGATCTGATACATACGCATCAGAGGATTACTGCATACATTTCCATTTGGATTCATATCCATACCAACACACACACACACACACATCTACACCTATACACATGGAAATTACACACTGATACTTGCATTCAGTCCTAACCTTAACCCTATTTACTGGCTGCCTAACCCTTAATAGCCTCTAAACAGCAATGCAGTGGAGGGTAAAGCCTCTTTCTTATTGGTGGAACAGAGTTGACCCGCCTTCATAGCATAGATAATAGGAAATAGTATTAAAAGGATGTAAGGTATTTCAGGATAGGATCTTTTAAGAGAAAAAAAACAAACATATTTTTGATTTTGTGTTGTTAATAATAACATAAAAATACAAATCTGAGAAAGCCTCACCCTGAAAATGAAGCCTTGTTTTCTCATTTTCATTTCGGAAATGTGGGGTTATCTGAATATTTGTTGCTGTATCGCAGTGGTTCTCAACATGGGGTCTGGGGACCACCAGGGGTCCTTGAGGGGGTTCCAGGGGGCCCCCAGCAAAATTATGAATTGTTAAACTTCAGCATTATTTCATTTACAAGAAGTTAACATAATTAGAGAATGTAGAAGAATGACTGTTTTGATCATAGTTTTTCTGTTATCTCTCTACCTACAATACAGACAGTCATGGAATTCTGGACAAAATCATATCTAGCAATAAAAATAATTCTCAGATTTGGGTCCGAGACACAAAATCTCATCAAACGGGGGTCTGTGGCTCTAATGTTGACTAAATTAGGGTCCTTGATATTAAAAAGGTTGAGAATCACTGCTGTATCTGCTGTAACAATCTTTCGCTCTCTCTTCTCTTCCCCCACTACTTCTTCTTCTCTCTCTCTCTCACACACACACACACAGACACACACACGCACACACTTGACATACGGTATCCTGATAACAATATTTACACAGACGGATCCCAAAGACAGGATGTCAATAAATCAAAAGTCAAAGCGAATCTGCCAAACGGATCACCCCCTTCCTCCCGCCCCCCCAGGGTCAATCTGCCAATCATATTGGTTTCCAGGAGGTCAAGGTTCATTCAGCAGAATCCTGCGCTGTCAATATATCACACAGTGCCGTTTCTCAATGATCTGGTGTGTGTGTGTGTGTGTGTGTGTGAGTGTGTGTTCCCAGCAGGCCTGCCATTGGCCCTGTTTCTGCTGCAGATCTGTGTACAATCCAACAGGGAAGTCAGTCCATTGATCCACATCACAGGACGCATCAAAGGATCCATAGGAGAAAGAGCAGAGAGCAGAGGAGAGGGCTGGATTACGTGTGTGTGTGTGTGTGTGTGTGTGTGTGTGCACTGTGATCATAACCTTCATTACATTGTGATTAAGTATTATTTTTGCCATCAATTTCCTTAAAAAATCTCAAAGTACACCTGAGCTCTCCAGAATAGAATAGAATAGAACAGAATAGAATAGAACAGAATAGAATAGAAAATGTTCAGCATCTTCCAAGATTGTCGCAAGATGTTCTGCTTTGTTTAGATAAATGGAAACATCTTCACTGTAAATCCTCAGTGTGTGTGAAAAATCGTTAAAAATAAAATAACTAGAGCAACGTTCAGTAGTGTGTATGTTTGGCTGGCTGAGGGAATTAGAGATGTTGTAATGCCCTGGCAACACACACACACACACACACATAGTTCCTGCATTGAGTGACTTGCCAAATCTCTGGGTAGCAACACGGGCCCTGTGCCTAAAAGTCTGTGTGTGTGTGTGTGTGTGTGTGTGTTTGTGTGTGTGTGTATAAGAAAGAGCGAGAGAGATTGACTGCAGGCATAATACACATTTGGAAAAGAGCTTTCCGCACCAAAACAACATTTCAATTACCATTCTGTTACATCAACCAGCGAGCTTTCTATCTCTCTCTCACACACACACACACACACACACACAGTTCCCCCACTAGCCATTCTGTATCAGGATAAACTACTCACATCTAAGCACCCAATGTCTCTCTCTCTCTCTCTCTCTATCTCTCTCTCTCTCACACACACACACACCCCACTACCACCACTTATGCCGTTCATTGTCTGTTTGTGACACGACACAGAAAAAAAAAATGTTCACCATTATGTTCCTGGCAAAGACAAAAATGACACATTGAAAGAAAACGTGAATAGAAGCAAGAAAGTGGAGAAAACCTTGACTGGATGTGCATGAAGGCAGCCATTATGCCCTGGACCTTCTAATGAAGCTGCTTTGGTCATTTGTGGATGAAGCAGCTCCATTAAGGCCGTCTCTCCTCGGCTTTTGTAAGGGAACGTCGTGCTGTTGTCATCTCAGTCAGAGTGAAAATGGCTTTGTGCGTTTGACTCTCTGACAGGATCTCACATTCACTGCAAGAGAACAGTACACTATGTATATATAGACTAAAAAGCTATCCTATCCATTTTTGCATTAGACAGCGTTGAATGCGGTAGGTTACAACCTCTTTTACCTTAACTTGTAACTGATTTTCTTCCAGTCCCTGCAAATGGATGATAGCGCACCTATTTTTGAGATTCAAAATTCGTATCCAATTCTAATTCTCCACTAACTTTCGTCCGTGTCGGGGTATTCATATACTCGATATTAACCCTTTATTAACCCTTCCTGTACCTTCACAATGTTGCAGATACTTGTAAGAAGTGCAGGCTATGTACTCAAAGCGTTTATTTTTCCATTTATCAGCCAATACCGATTCTCTACATGAAGTAACTGTCGCCCAAAGTGGGATTTAAGGCTTCCCGCTTCTTGTTCGTGACTAAGTTCGTAACTTGGTGTTTTATATGCTTAAATGTGTATATATATTTTTGAAATTTGATACCTAGCTTCTGAAATGTGTATGAATTTACGTCACTTAGCTTTCGGTTGGGAACTCCGTAAAAAATGCCGGTAAACACTGGAAATTACGCGGGTGACCAGGTGGCCAGAATTGGATACAGTGTCTGGAATTGGATACAGTTCCGTTAAAGCCGAAAATGAACCACAAGTACAAATTTAAAAGATATGGATATTCCTTGATAACTATAGTGCCACTGCATTCAGTTTCCTCTGGTTTTTACATTCATAATCCCCTCAAATAGCCGAGGACTGCTTGCTAGCTAGGCTATCGCTAGCTCAAAGCTAACGATAGCCTAGAAGGCTGGCAGTGTGTGTAAACAGGAAACGTGTGTGTTGAGGAAACGTTAAAGCACGTGAACGCAAACTACTAAGATGGCCGAGTTCAGAGAAAACTACACCAGCTGAATGTAATCAACTAGCAGGTAAAATATAAAACCAGCAGGACTCACTATGGAATTCAACACTCATTCTGTTACTTTATTTAAAAATCTCTGGCTGCCATTTTTGTTCAGTTGGGGCAGAGTTATCTTCCTGGAGATTCTTCCTGCAGCAGCAGTGTGTATTTTTAGCGGTGCTGACATTTCTCTGTGGCATTTTAAGAGCAGGAAAATAGCACCATTTCTACTCTTTGTCTTTCTCTCTCATTCTACCCCGTTCTGCTACTACTAATTGGAACTATTTATACAAGGCCGGAATTGTTAACAGGTCTATTTTTAACTATTTAAAAGGATTGGTAAAATTAACAAAAAGTCTTAAAGCAATTTTCCACTTTGGTGTGATATGTTGTGGGCAGTAATTATAGTTTTCTTTGTAATGACTTGTCATAATATTAGTTATTAGAGAGTAGTAGTAGATTCCACCCCATTCCCCTAATTCATTTTCAACATGATTAGTCCTTATCCTCTCACACTAAGCTAGCTTAGATGAGAAATGACAGAAAAGTGTAGTTTCTCTGGGTGGAGGAAATTCCCACTACTGTGAATCTATCAAGCCAAAGGATGACAAGAACATTCCACAGGTTGTTATACTGAAGACTGACTGTTCATGGTGGACAGACGAAGAAACGACAGTGTTGTGCCAAAGTGTTAAATGACTTTAAACAGTGTAAAAACAACAAAATAATCTCAATTTCCCTAAAATCCGCTTCAACTGCCAGTAAAACTCAGTCTGTTGTGTTTGTTTGTGTGTGTGTGTGTGTGTGTGTGTGTGTGTGTGTGCGTGTGCGTGTGCGTCCAGTCCCTCCCACATTCATTACCAAAGTCATTAGTTAGTCTTTAACTGGCAAAGCCGACTCAATCTGTTGACTGTCAGCTGATGCAATAAGAGGCAATGGCTAAGCATCAGCTCTCACACTCTATATTTCTCTCTCTCTCTCTCTCTCTCTCACACACACACACACACACTCATTCTAGCTGTACCCTCTCGGTGACTTACTGTTTGAGCTCCAGCTGAACCCAATTTCCCCTTAAGAAGCTTTAAAGACGATAAAAAAACAACTTGATCTGTATTCTAGGTCAGCGTCATGCAGGTATTCTTTCATCTGCTACTGATACATTCAAACTATATACATGCCTGTGTGTGTGTGTGTGTGTGTGTGTGTGTGTGTGTGTGTGATTCCTTCTGTGTTTCTCTCAGCTTAAAAATTGATTTGACCGCAACAGTTGTGGCACAATGTTCTGTTCTTAACCTATTTTGACTCTTGCTGCATACAAATATTAAGTATTTACTGAACCCAGTGAACTCTCTCTCTCTCCCTCTCCCTCCCTCTCTCCCTTTCTCTCTCACTCTCCCTCTCTCTCTCTCCCTCCCTCCTGTGTATCACTAATTTATCTTCCATACGGATGACACTAACAGTCCTGGGCACAATATGGCTTAAAACTGGCACATGGCGAGGGCACGCTGGGTCGATGCAGACATACATACACACACACATACACACACACATTCACACGCGCGCACACACACACACACACACACACACACACACAAACAAACAGGAATGGCAGACGGGACAGAGGTAGTGCATCTGCTCTTTAATTAAAATGAGCGGGGCCCCACAGACATGGCATGAATCAGGATGGGGCCCATACACACGTGCATACACACACACACACACACACACGGCCGTTGTCGTTGATTATCCATGGGTCAGGCGCCTGCCTCCCACTGCCACACTGAGAGACAGATAGGGAGGGAAAGAAAGAAAGCTGACAGAAGTGAAAGAAGTGACGAAAGAAAGATGAAAGAAGTGGAAGAGAGGTGGAGAAGAGAGTGTTAGAGGTCTGGCAGCAGGTTTAGATCGATAACAGAGAGAGAGAGAGAATGACTGAAAGAAGACAGAGGAACAAGTATGAAAACACAGAGACGGGCATCGATGGAGAGTAAAAAAGAGAAAGAGAAAGTGAGAAAACTGACTGAGAAAGAAGCTCAAGGTATTATTAGGAGGAAAGGAAAAAACTACCAATCTTGCTGCAAAGTTTGTATCTAAATGTCACCAACTATGGGAGAAAATGTAAATATTGATTTTCTAAATTTTGTGTTGTAAGAAATGCTTCCCCATCCCTCCCAGTGTCCTATATTGTTATACACTGACTTCAGTTATATTGAATGTATTGAATAGCTTGTATATGCTACTATGCTTTTACATGCTATTGTTGATATGTGTAGAATCTAGAAGAATTGTCTATTATCCATGATTTTTTTTTTACTTTATCCTTGCAAATGCTTTGGCAACATAGATCCTTTCTGCCAAGCCAATAAAGCAGATTTGAATTTGAAAGCGAGTCAGATGTTGACATGATACACCATGCTATATCACCTTAATATACTGACTTGATAGTTTGTAGAAGAAGTTTTCCTTTCCAGTCCTGTAGCCTCATCTCTCCGTCTTCACATAGATGTATTTGCCTGCCACAGGTTCAGAAAGCTAGGTCCAAATGGATGAGAATGGAAAAAGATTTAACTTTTCTCTACTAATGTGACGCTCAAGTCAACTCTCTTCTCCCTCTCCACAGGGAGGTCAAAGGTCAGACACAGAACAGCAGGCCAGGAGCTGGTAGGGATTCAGAGTCTTGCTCAAGGACACTTCAGCAGGTAAGAGAGTTTGGGTTACTAACAAGATAACGACTGCAAAGGCATTTCCATCCTCATGTTTGAAACATCGCACACCATTACACACACACACACACACACACACACACACACACACACACACACACACACTAGAGAAATGAAGGTTTAATGATCTGGTATGGTACAGTAATCTCAGGGAATATGGGAATAATCTTAACACTTCAATGGGCTGACATGGAAATAGCAATCTAAAGTAGAAGTTCAGTCCTCTCCTCTGCTGTTTGAGTCATAACTCTCTCTCTCTCTTGATTTTAGACAAAAAAGTAGTGTACATATAGTTGACTTGCTTTACAGTATGATAAAATATCAATACATTTAGATTATTACACAAGTATTAATGGCACACGCTTCTTTTCCTCCAATCCTACTTATACAGTATCTGATCTTCAGTCTCTCTGCTTTCATGAGCAAGGTGGAACATTCCAGTTTAATTCCAGGTGGTTTCTTAAACCAGTGGTTCTCAACGTGGGGTCCGGGGACCACCAGGGGTCCTTGAGGGGGTTCCAGGGGGTCCCCAGCAAATTGATGAATTGTTAAACTTCACCATTATTTCATTTACAAGAAGTTAACACAATTAGAGAATGTAGAAAAATGACTATTTTGATCATAGTTTCACTGTTATCTCTTGGAATTCTTGACAAAATCATATCTAACAAAAAAAATATATTCTCAGATTTGGGTCTGAGAGACAAAATCTCATCAAATGGGGGTCCATGGCTCTTGATATGAAAAAAGTTGAGAACCTCTGTCTTAAACTACCGATCAAAAATGGGTTGTGGGCGTCGTATTTCTGCTGGGGTCCCCAGATTACAAGAGCCACAACATATTTAATTTAGATTTTCTTCAATATAAGACGCTGAAACTCTCATTCGTGCGAAAGAACCACTGAACTGGAGACCAGTGAAGACTTAAAGCAGAAGTAGAGATGGAAACGGACATATGGAGATGATTTCAGGACCACGTGAGAGTGTGGTGGTATTGATGGTTACTGGGGAAGTGTTTCATTTCACACATCAAAGATACCGTCAACAGCTGAAGTGTACGGACATGTTATTTAATGGCAGCATATGTTGTAGAATATATTTGAAATGGAGATACCAGTTTCTCCAATAGTTCATAAAGTCCTCGTTTTACACATCTTTTGATCCAGGGGTTTAAAATGGTGAAAGTGGTTTGCATGTGTGCATGTATTTGTGTCAATGCATGTTTCCCTATATGTGTGTGTGTGCGTGCATGAGTAGCTGTCTGCGCGCTGTGTGTGTGTGTGTGTGTGTGTGTGTGTGTGTGCATGTGTGCCTTTGAATCCATAGGGTCTCTCTGGGGAATGTCTCCCTGGAACAGAGTCAAACAGAGTGAGCAGGACTCCATATATCTACCATGACTAACGTGATTAAACCTGACTGGATAGGGAGGCAGACAGAGAGAGAGAGGGAGAGAGGGAGGGAGAGAGAGAGAGAGAGAGAGGAGGGAGAGGGAGAGAGAGAAACCAAGTTCTCTTTCATGCCAATAAGGCACGTTGAATTGAGAGACAGAGAAAGGGGAAGGAAAGAAAGAAAGAAAGCGAGAAAGAGAGAGAGAAAGAAAGGAGGCAGATGAGAAAAGGGGGAGGAGGAAGAGGAAGATGATCAGAGGAGTGTCAGTAATCACTTTTTCTTGTCTGGTCTTCATGCGGTCACAGTATATGTGTGTGTGTGTGTGTGTGTGTATGTGTGTGTGTGTGTGTGTGTGTGTGTGTGTGTACCTACAGTATGACTGCAGTATCCTCCTCTACATGAAAAGAGTGATGTTCCTTCCATTAGCCATGCAGGGCATATATCCACCTAACCCTTCCCTAGAGCAATTTAAGAGCAATTTAGAAACGCTTTCACACTTGAATGCCCTTAACGCTACCGAGCACACACACACACACACACACACACACACACACACACACACACACACACACACACAGATGTATACTGCAGGGAGCAATGCGGCGCTATAGCAGAAAACACAGGTCAGCAAGATGTGCTGTTCGTAATCTTACAGGATCGGATATTAGATTAATATTTAACAATATTACTCATGGTGAGAGAGAGCGAGAGAGAGAAAGAGAGAGAGAGAAAGAGAAAGAGAGGAGAGAGAGACAGAGAGAGAAGACAGACGAAAAAACATGGGTTTTTTTTACACCATCCCACGCTGAGCAAAATATGTTTTCCATAAGTCAGTCTTCTGCAAAGTGCGAGCCCTCCTCTGCTGTTTTTATACATTAACACCCTGCAGGAAACCCGTTTACAACAAGCACCGCATTCTCACATAGCACAACATCCAGCAAGAGTATTCCCGAGATGTTTTCTTACTCCATACAGTTTGGGTTTTGCTGTGGGAGCTTCCCAACTCCGCTGGGAGTGTTTAGATCGTGGCTCTGCGGGGATTTATGGTGGAAAAAAAGAAACTGTGAGATTTCAGACCGAGAGCTGCGATAAAATAATCGTATTTGCTTTCTAATGCACTTAGTAGTAATTACTACATTATGACTCGCACGGGTCCCAAGGGTGGGATTGGTGTCGCAGATGCTGGAAAATAAGACAAACCTTGGAGGAGTGACATAGTACACAATTTCCCAATGTTCAAGAGTTTCCCCAAATAAAAGAAAACAACAAAGTGACATAAATGTGAGCTGTGGGCATCATGTGGGCTTAAGTAGAAGGTCAATGGTTCAAAATCACCAGAACAGCTGGGAAAGTGTGGGTGAAGAAAGTGAATGAGTAATGCTCTGTCCTCCCTCACTAACTACTGTTGAGGTTCCCTTGAGCAAGGCACTTAAAGGTCCCATATTATAGAAATAGTTTTCTATAGTATAGTTTTCCTCTCTTTATATACATATACAATCAAAGATGTTTAACGAAGACATTGTTCAAATTTGATTTTGTTTGAGTGGTAGGCTAAATCAGTGGTTCTCAACGTGGAGTCCGGGGACCACCAGGGGTCCTTGAGGGGGTTCCAGGGGGCCCCCAGCAAAATTATGAATTGTTAAACTTCAGCATTATTTCATTTACAAGAAGTTAACACATTCGAGAATGTAGAAGAATGACTGTTTTGATCATAGTTTCTCTGTTATCTCTCTACCTACAATACAGATAGTCATGGAATTCTGGACAAAATCATATCTGTCAATAAAAATATTCTCAGATTTGGGTTTGAGAGGCAAAACCTCATCAAATGGGGGTCTGTGGCTCTAATGTGGACTAAATTAGGGGTCCATGATATGAAAAAGTTTGAGAATCACTGGGGTAAATGGTAAAGTTTGCATTTTCAAAAAACTTGATTGGTCCTGATTGGCTCCCCTCACTAAAGAATTACTCAAAACTGTCCAATGAGGCCAGTTTGCAGCATCTGAACTGGAAAGCCTCCATGCAGGCTTACCTCATTTGAATTAGGAGGAGCTGCTGCTGTCGGCCAATCAGGATCCAGTATCGCGAGGACTTACAGTAGTCTTTTAACTAAACTGCATTTAGTTGCAAAACATCATGAAGAACATTGTTCTTATCCTGAGTATATTTGAAAACAAAATATGAAGAAATGAAATGAAATGAATAATATGGGACCTTTAACCCCGACCTGCTCCAGTAGAGCCGCTCACTGGCCAACAGCAGAACACTGTGTTTGTATTGGGCAGCTCCCAGTGTAAACGTATGGAAGTATGTGAATGTGCTTAGTGGACTCTCCTCCTTCCTAAAGCTCGATGACTGATACAGCGCTGAGAGAGGTTATGCAGGGCATGCGGCCCGTGCAGCATGCTGTAAGGTGTGTGAGAGGAGGAGCTGGAGAGTGAAGATAGACCCCGAACGGGAATAAATCAAGCTGCACTCCGGCTTCTTGAAAACGAGAGCCGGCGCGGGTCGTAAATCTTTAGGGGCGTAAATAAAGCGGGACGAGAAATTAGATATGAGCGCTTCGATATTAGATGACCGAGCTGCACTGGACAAGTCAAAAGACGCTGCCCTTTTAACCATGAGGGGAAAAAAAAAAAGCTACAAATGACTAACATGACCCGAGAACGAGGGATAGAAAAAGATTTATAGAGAGAGAGAGAGAAGAAAGATTAATAGAGAGACAAGAAAAACAGAGAGAGAGAGAGAGAGACAGGGATTATGGGTTCTTTTCTTTTGCAGCCTCATCACAAACAAATAAGCCGATCGTCAAGAGCCAGCCAGGCAATTAATATTCAAGGAATTAGTTTTCTTTTTTCAAAAAAAAAAAAAAAAGAGGGGGAGAGGAGATTTAGATTCTTTCCCCCCCCCCTCTCTCTGCTGCGCGAGGATCCGTTTTGTGAGCTTAGGCTATAAACAGCTTGAAATCACTTTGACAGCCTGCATTCGCTCTATCTGCTCGCATGGAGCACACACACACACACACACACACACACAAATACATACAGCCAGGCGGGTTCATACACATTCACGTGTACACACACACACGCACACACACACTCATACCACGGGGGATTTTAATTTCAACCTGTGAAATTGTAATTGCCTCTCCTGTAAGAGGCAAAGGATTGTGGGAAGGCAGAGTGCAAACTCTCAGTTCTGCCACTCAGACGGTTTTTTTTTAACCTTTCTTATTCACTCATTTCTTCATTTATTTCATTTTTTTATTTTTTTGTTGTCAACTTGTTTTCCTGCTTTTTGTCTCTCCCCCTCCTCTGTTTTTTTTTTTTGTTTTATGTCTGCACCTATCCACTTCTTTTTCTTCTCTCTCTCTCTCTCTCTCTCTCTCTCTCTCTCGTTCGGATCTGTTTGTCTCGCTGTGACGAGGCGAGCTGGCAGAGTTGACATTAAATTAGCTGGAGCTGTCAGGAGGAGAGGGAGAGAGAGAGAGAGAGAGAGAGAGCAAGAAAAAGGAAAAGGGAGAAAAATTAAAGAGGGAATGAAAGACAGAGAGGCGAGAGAGAGGGGGAGATAAAAGAGAGAGAAAACACACCACAGGGTGAAAACCCCCCATGACACAAAAAAATGTGCTGAAAATGTCTTGGGGGCATTTTCTGACGCCCGTTATTATTTTTCTTCTTTTGTTCATTTTTTTTTTTTTTTTTTTCCTTCTTCACTCCTGACTCCTCTCGCTGTGCGGCTGCCCTGTAAACGACTTCTCAACTCCGTACGCGTGATTGTTGTTTTGCAACGTGTCGGAGGAGAAGACCGCCCGCCTCGCAAAACTGTCAGCGGAGCAACATCCGACTCGGGGAAAAAAATAAATAATTTCTTCCGAAGCGGGAGGCGAAAAAAAAACAGCCATGAAAGAGTTGCGTGCGTGTGTGTAATTAGTTTGTGATATTAAGTCATTCCTAACCTGTCAAAGCCCTTCTCTCTCTCACTCACAGACACACTGTGAGGTGAAGAGGTGCGTGTTAAGTAACTCCCTCCTATCAAGGGGTTCACGGGGTTAGTGCTGTCGGTATGTGTGTGTGTGTGTGTGTGAGTGGGGAGGAGAGGGGAGAAGAAAGAGGAAGATGGAGGAGGAGAGTGAGAAACGACCCGACATGCTGTGTTCCCTGGCAATAAGCCACGCTGACGCCTTGACCCGTCGGCCGCTGACCCCCCCCTTTTGATGATGGGGTGAGCTTTGGTGATCTGTCTGCTACTGTATGTGAGAAAGAGGGGGGGAAGAGTTCATCGAGGTGGATTGGAAAGGTCTGTGTGTGTGTCAGTGGTTGGGGGGGGGGGTCAGTTCATCTGATGTGTCGGGGTCAGTAATAGTGGTTCCCTATACCGGAGTCTTATGGGTCATAGTTGGGTGGAAGGGTTCACACTTGTTGTTTTGTGAAACCGGGACCCAAACATCTTTCCGATATCAGTTCAAAATTGAAGCAGTTTTAATATGAATTTTTATCGTGCTTTAATATCATATTCATACTGCGTTAACATCGGCAGTTTGAGGTAATTCCTTGTATTATTGTCTTCTCTCTCAAACAACACCTAGCTATCAGTTAAAAACTCAAAAAAACATGTTTCAGTGTTTCTAAAAAAAAGCCTTTGTGTAAAACCATATTTTAGAACAATAACTTAACGAAAAATTCCTTCCAAGAACAATCCAGTATGTATGCAGTATGTATATTTTCAGATTCAAGTTCAGTCTTAAGAGGGCAATGATGCATTTACCATATGTTTAGCGTAAGTAACTTTCATTGTAACCTTTTTTAAATCATCCTTTTAGAGTCAAATGTGAGAGGTGAACAATTGGTTGGCCAACTCAATGTGTATCATGTTAGTAGATGGCCCATCTAGCCCTCAGTGTGTCAGCAAACAGCCCATTCACTCCCTAATGTTAGAGTGTGATGTGGTCAAAGTGCTCCAAACAGTGTGACGTATTATCAGTTAGTCCTAGTTGTCACTCATTAGAACTGGAAGCAAACCGCGAAGAGTCTCAACCATCCTATCTCCCGTTCTCTCTTTCTCATGCACTTTTTACTGCCTCTCTCTCTCTCTCTCTCTATCTCCCTCTCTCTCTTCCCGCGCTGCTCCTTCCCTATAGCTCATTTCTAATTAGTGACAAATAGATTAGTTCCCCCATCATTTGCAGGCTCTGCTTAGCCTGTGTGTGTGTGTGGGTGTGTGTCTTTATAATTCCATCAAGCACTCATTGACAGCCTCCCTCTGAAGTCCAAACATGACTCCATTGATTTCTCCCTTCATTATAAAGATTTTATGACAAGGTCATATCACAATATCAGAGGGGGGCGTAATTGACTATCAGGCGATGGAGTGGTTGGATATTGCCTGTAATCGCAAAGCAGGTTATGTCAAAGTATTTCTGTCATTTATAGAGACGTGTCCTCAGTGACAAGTAGAAGGGAAAACAGACTTACTCAGACTTCTGGGTGGATCATGGTACTCTCCTTTGGAATTTTGATAATGTTGTTATGGAAATGAGCATTGTTTCATGTGTGGACAGTGCCACTGGGACGCCGAGCCAAACAATGCTTTTCCCATGGCAACAAAGCAGCTCTCGGGAGTCTCATGCACTGTACCGACGGTTATTTCCATGACAACATCATCGAAAGTTCCATAGCTGCCATCTTGAAGTGCTCTAAACATTAGGGTGGGAAAAACAGCCTCAAGACCCCTTTGACTTCCAGCTTAAAATATTACAAGTGTCATTCATGCTAGCAGACGTACCTTCTAAAGAGTACAAAGGGCAACCTTCAGGAACCTTGAGGCGTTGTGCAGATTGCAACCGTAGGGGAACCGCAGAAGGTTCCTTGAGGAGTCCCTTCATAAAGTGTTCACGAACTCTCGATGGGCCTTCCATGAACCGCTAACATACGGGAGTACGTCGAGGAACTCTTTAAGGACCGTGAGAAAGCGTAAGGGAGACGGAGAGACTTTTCACTCGTCTGTAAATCTTCTCTAAATCAAAGGCCAAGTTCAACATCAACCCAGACAAGCTGTTTTGAACTGATAACAGAGAGATATTCAGGTCCTGATTTGTGATGTAATGTAATGGGACACTTTTTATAACGAGGAAACTTAAGGTGCTTATTGGTTCGCTTACGGATCTTAGAAGAAATCCTGATGAGCCCCCGGATTTTACAGTGAACCAAAGGGGATCATTTCAGGATTGTGCTTCTTCCAGAGAAGTGACTTTAACCGCCTTATTCAACTCTGTTATGCAAACAATACCCAACCTAGACAAATGGCATGCCAAGACACACATCAAACCCACTATATTTATGGAACCAAACAGATAATAATGTCTCCAATAACGTCTTCAGACTAATAACACCTTTTTATCACCCGGTAATATTGAAGTGCTGCCATGTCTCTGTGTGCTTATTAAAGAGCTTTCAAGAACAATGTTGTTGCGGAGCTAAAATATTGACTTTGGTCCTCTGTCCCCCTGGTGAATACAAACACCCTTAGCCACTCAAAGTCAAAGATGTATAAGCCCCACAAACAATGAACACACACACACACACACACATCAAGACACACACACTAAAACAGCACTGGCAAGCCACCAAGCCACTCAATAGAGCCAATCTCCTCCTCGCACGGCAGGTTGTGAATTCCCAGTTTGCTCTGCAGCGACAACGGGGTGTGTGCGCTCGTGTGTGTGTGTGTGTGTGTGTGTGTAGATAAAAAACGCAGCAATCAATGAATGCAGGCACAAGGGCCACCAAACTAAAGGCTAGGATGAAGCTGGCATGAAGATTCATACGCATGTGCCCGCACAAACACACACACACACACACAAACACACCACATATGATTAGGAACGGATATGCTTGCCAAGTCATTTTCCCCCCTCGGTTCCAGAAGGCATTCAAGTGCTTAGCATACACTGAACAGACCTCAGCCTATAGAAATGGCAAGGGGGGGGGGGGTGAGAGGGAGAGAGAGGGAGAAGGAAAGGCAGCGGAGAAAGAAAGAGATGGAGAGAAAGTGAGAAAGCGTACGGGAGACGAAGAGACTTTTAACTCTCGCTGTAAATCTTCCGTTCCTTCCCGGCAAGCGTGTGACGGACGTGCAGGAGTTGGCCAAGTTGAACGTCAGCCCGAACGAGCTGGTTTGAACTGATAACAGAAACATATTTAAGTTCTGATTTCGCAAAACAATGCAGTTAGCGGCTATGGGCGACTACGGATATAGTCTCAACTTTCATTCTGGCTGTTCAACCTCAAAATATGACCGACGTAAATATGCCAATCGTCTGAAATATGACCTGAAAACAAGAGGGCGTAAGAAACCACCAGTACCCTCTGACAAGACTTGAGTGTCATTCGGTCCCGTGGCCAGCGGACTACGACGGGTAAAAAGCCAAAGCTCTGACATCATCAGGTCATTTACCGATGCAGAAAAGCCCAAACTCACTTAAAGAGGGAATCCAAACAACACCGGTTTCCGAGGCTCGGGGGATTTTGCAGACGACTTCCAGTGGGAGTTAAGTCATGGTGCTCAATCAGAATCAGACTCGCTTTGTTCGGGGGGGGACAATAAATGTACGGGGATTCGTCTCGGAGACATAGAATCACAGTGTAGAGAGTGTCCAGCTGGACCTTGATGCAGTTACGCTGAAACTCAAGACTCGAGACTTTATCAAATCTGTGAGGCACACCTCAATAAGAGATGCGAGGTACTTTTACCGCATGGGTTATGGGTAAAATGTTCCTTTATATTCAAGTCCCATATTAGGAAAGACCCACTGAAGCTGGTTGGTAGCCCGCAAAACGACTTCTACTAGTCCGTCTTTGTCGTATGCTATAGATTTATATCACTCTACAAATAAAAGTGGCGATAACATGTATATACAGTACTGTGCAAAAGTCTTAGGCACCCTAGATTTTTTATATACATTTCTTAGAAGTCTTAGATGTTTATTTGTTTTCTGCATTAGTGTGTCAGTAGACTGCTGTTTATTGTAAATTTTTGACATTCAGAAACTTTTCATTTCATTAGTTTTGAAAGCATCTTCGCTTTATGGATATCTTTGACATATGCCTAAGACTTCTGCACAGTACTGTATACATATATATATATATAGATATAGATATGTATGAGAACCACATGCTATGGTTTTGCTATATAACAGAGTTTTGTCAACATAGAAGAGATGCAGGGGATGATAGTGCAGTTTGTCATCGAAATCTAGGTGACTAGCAATGCCACAAAGAACTTAGCTGAACTTAAACTACACAGTAAGTAAATATATTGACAGTTCATCGACTAAATACCGATGGAAAGGACAGACTGTTCCACAGCTGTTGCATTAAAATCATTTCAAGCACTCCAGTGAGAACTTGGCCGCAATGATTTAATAAACTTTACATACAAGGTATACAACTATGAGCTGAACATGACACGAGGCAGATGTCGAATATCCTCCTGACAAGGGAATCTGACACCAGTGAGCACCCACAGTAATTGTAAAGATTTGGCAGAATGTGTACAGAGGGGAAATTTAAATGAGAATGGAGCAGAAAGCAGGGGAAAAGAAAAAGGGAATAGAACAAGGTATAATAGAGCAGAGGAGAGCTTTATTCACCACCAAACATTGATTCACTATCACCAAAGCAACCCAATGCTGCATGTAGAGCGCTGGATACACACACTGTACTATATGCACACATTTCAGATATTAATAATTTAATTAATAATATTAATACGAGGGAAACAAGGAATTTGTGCCCTTGTTTTCCTTGTCTCCAAACCAAAACAGTGTCTCAGTGGCTGCTTCTAATTAGGGCAGCATTCTGCATTCACACACACACACACACACACACACACACACACACACACGTACGTTAGGAACAGACATTGTTCCAGCCAGGCCTCAGTTGCAAGGTCCTGTCAGTCACTGCTGTTACAGTGTGTCTGCCCTGGAGCTATATGGACCCCCTCCAAACATACACACACACACACACACACACACACAGACAGTACAGGATTTTCATTTCTTGTGTCAAACTAGACTATCAGTGTATGCTGTGTGTCAATCAACATCAACGCTAAAATAAAATGTGCTGTGACAGTTTTCTTTCTTCAATTGCTTTAATTGTACCTTAAACATTACTGTCTCACATCCCTATGGAAGCTACTGCAACCACCTGTGATGAGTAGATGTTGGTGAAATTTCAAGCTGAACCAAATATTAAAAAACATTTTATGGAAGATCTGAAGCATGCTGAATGACAGCACGGTAAATTGACTGAGCTAAATTGAGCTTAAACTGACAAACAACAGCATTCTAATTGTGTCATGTTTTTCCTCTCCATATCTTACTGTTTGCTTGTCTGAAATAAATGTCACACCCTACATAATAAACCTTCAGAAGAAAGGTATCATCCGAGGCCTGCAGAAACCTGGTTATCTTCATTTTTGGCTTTTTTTTGTAACATGTAAATCACAGCTGACAGTCTCCTACATGTAGAAAATACATTGTAAAAGATCACAAAGACATGGGTGTTAGTGGAAAAAAATGGTTTTACTCTGCTCTATGAAAACGATTGTAGTAAATACTTCTGCAGACAGTGCAGCAAAGGTATTGCAATGACAGTGCCAGCAAAGTAATTTTGAAGTTTTTATATTCAATAGAATTTTAAGAATTATTTGAACTGCTTGCTATCATCCTACAGTGTATTTTGATAGGAGGAAATACAGGAAAACCAGCTATAAAAGTTGAAATTCTATTGAATTAAGTGCTGTTTGGTGGATTATATGTATGCCGAATTGAAGAGTAGATGCTGATGATTTGGAAAAAGTTTTAAGTCGTGTTCTGTGAGGTATGCAAGCTGATATGCAGGGTAACATTAAACACATACACAAAATTCACAATGGAGCTTGGCATGATGCTCTCTCACATAAACATATAACAAGAACTACGCAGATTGGGGCTACAGCAGGTAGCCTAAGCAGTAAGTGTCAATGTAAAATTATCTTCACTAGCCAGAAATGACACGGTGAAAGTCTGAAATGGAAATGGCGGCTAATAGAGAAGCTGTGGAGATGGTGGCCCTGATACATGACAAGCTATTTTGTGGGGGAGAGGAGAGAATCTCATGCTAGCTAAACTCACGCCAGTTGTTAGCATCTACCAGTAGATCCAGCAGGCAAATGATCCACAAAGCGGCTGTTATTTCAATAAAATCTCAACTTTTGTATTGGATTTTGTACTTTTTTTGTATTTTGTACTTTTTATTCTGATTTAGCTGAGTTTTCAATCGACTGTGTATGACAGTTAACTAGCTAGCTAGCTGGAAGAGGATTAGCTAGTTTTACATGCTTTTGGAGACTGTTTACACTTATAATGTTGGTCAAATACACCTGTATTCTGAGTTACGATGGGTTAACAAAGTCCTACAAAACCTTAATTTCTGTCTAGCACAGGGTGACCACATTTTCAAACCCCCAAACCGGGTCCCTTAAGTGTCCCGCACGTTCATGTACGCGCACATGTATACGCTTATGCACGCACCATAGGCGTTTTCATCAGGATGGGGGACAATTATTTCAGCGCTTATAATAGCACACCTAGTGACTGCACCTTTCAACACCATGGACAGAGCCTCAGCAAACAAAAAATTATGTTTTGTCTCCAAAAATCCACCAAAACATTCAGACGCATGGTGCATTGTTTATGTTTTTTGATTGGGTTAGGTAATAATGAGCTGGACAGAACATGATAAACATCTGAAAACAAGTGTAATACTATTATTATTTTAATTGTGGTGAAAACCGGGACAATTTGGTAGTGAATGTTGAAAACCGGGACATTTTTGTGTTTTACAGATATTTGTCGGGACTCGGGACACCCATCTTGAAACCGGGACGTCTGGTCACCGTAGTCTAGCACTCAGAGTCTTTGAGATCAGGTGTGAACACGCCCATTTTCAAATCAACTCCGTGTTTATCTGAGAGACTTCTATCTTAGCGACGCCTCGACCACTTCAAAACACGCCGTCTTAAAATGTAAAACGCTCTCGTTCCAGCGCCACCGCGTCGTCCCTTTGTGTTTTTATGCAAACTCGGCATCGGAAACCATTTCAAGAAACGACAGGGAGAGATGAGAGACGAGAGATGACGCGGGCTACGGCGCGTTCCCGTGTCCCGACCTCTCTCGCATTCCGCCTCGCGTCCGAACCCGCTCCCGCTTCACATCAAAGGGCCCGTCGCCGCCGCCGCCGCCGCCGCCGCCGCCGCCGCCGCGTGACAGATCGACAACAGCTGCAACTCGGCGGAGAAGTCAGAAACTCTCTTCGCTTTTATTAGCAGCAAACCGAACTGAATGATGCGAGGTGAATAATGATCCGGGCTGCCGCGGAGCCTCCCTCAATATTTCATAATAAGTGATGATCTCCCAAACATAAAGGGTGTCATTGCATCCATATTTCATCGGGGGGAACAATGCGGCGTAACTGACATACACAGTGAGGAAATGTGCTTACAAAGCATCAAAAGAACTGTCACACAGTATGGATGGCTGGAGAATAATATGGGGCGCTGTTGGATGGATGTAACAAGCTTCATAGCTACACGCATCATTTGATCACATAATACAAAGCGAGCGTGTGTGTGTGTGTGTGTGTGTGTATATGTGTGAGACATGCATCATTTGATCGGGTAATATAAAGCTTTGGTGCGTGTTTTTGTGTGCAAGTTTGCTTGACGTGCATCATTTGCCCACATAATACAAAGTTGGAGAATACTGTGTGTGTGTGTGTGTGTGTGTGTGTGTGTGTGTGTGTGTGTGTGATGTGTAGCTGTTCGGTCACAGAAAGCCAGGGTACATGCGTGTGCTTTTGTGTGTGTCTACAGTATATGTGTGACATGCATCATTTACTTAGATAATACAAAGCTAGGGTGTGTGTGTGTGTGTGTGTGTGTGTGTGTGTGTGTGTGTGTGTAACCAATAACCGGGCTTCCTGAGAGCGATGAACGCTGTCACTCCTGAACCATCAGGCCTCCACACCATCAACACACACACACACACACACACACACACACACACACACGCTGGTTTTCCGCTAAATTAAGCATTGGAGGAGCATGCAGGCACCTCATCAGACAAACACACACACACACATACACAGACGCACACACACACACACACACACAGTCTGACACAGAAACAAGCTCACAAACAAGCTGACAGAGACACATGCGACTAGGGATTTGTGCGGGGCACGGATACATACACACACACACACACACACACACACACTCGGGTACAAACGCACAGACATTCTGACAGAGACGCATGTGCCAGTGCAACGCGACACATAAATTGGGGCATGCATTATTAACTGTCTGAGCTTTCAGTGCACATGTTGGGACTGTTGTACCTCCAATCTGAGAGAGATTACAGAGAGAACACAGAGAGACACTGTGCATGACAACAGCTGAGAGAGAGAGCGGTGCACAGAGGGAGACAAGACAGGGAACTAATGAATTCTAAATGGATTCTCAGTCACATATAGTCCTCTTTAAAAGAACCAAACTCAGTCGTCTTTTAAGGTTTTCACACCGTAATAGACCGCTTAAAGTCTGAACCAGAATTCACATTGTCTTGGTCTGGTTGGTTTCACACTGGCACTGATATCAAGCGTATCTGGACTAGACGTTCTGGCTTGATTGGCCGGAGGATTTGGGAGAAGTCTAATATATCAGGTGTGAGCTCCACGTTAGCTGAAGAGGGATACAGGTGCTTTTCTATTTACAAGCTGTACACCGAACATGCTGAGATGACGCCGAGGCTTAAAATCCCCGCCTCCTCCCCTTCCACACAGACCTTCTGCACAGAATCTGGATACGTCGCTAATATCAAGGGTCTAGCGAGTGAGATTTCAAGGCTTAAAATCTATATAACGACGGGTCAAATGACTTGTGACTACGTCATGACTATGTGTGAAAAATACCGACAAGACCGAATGACTCCCCTGTCAACAGTATGTCTGCATTAGGTGGGTGTATATACAGTATGTTTATAAAGTGTTGACTGAGGAGCCGGGTGTGTGGTTTTGCACTGAAGGAAAATAGTGGCTTCTTACCGGCTGTGGAGAAAAAAATAAGAGAAAAGATTAGCGTTAATGACTCCACGGTCGCTACAATACCGACCAAGCTAGGGTGGGAAACTCTTTACTCTTTGCTGCAATTTGGCTAAAAACAACCCAAACAACCCGCCATGAAGGAAAAAGTAACTGCGAACATATTGTCATTTCCTCTCTTTATCCAAATTGTTTTCACACCAAAATGATCCACACCACGGTCCGAATGGAAGAGGGCCGAGACCGCCTTTTTTAGGCAAATCTTTTGCAAGTTTTTGTTCTGCACCTGAGTCCACATGGCGTGTTCACACCTGTCAAAATGATCCAAACTTAGCAAAAAGGTCCTACAGTCTGGCCAAACAGGTGCAGGGGTGTAAAAGCCACCTAAGTGGACCAAAAAGTGGCCCACTTCACTTTAACGCAACACTGTAGTGCTGTCCTGTTGAATCCTCTGGCTTTCATTTTCACAGAAAACTGAAAATATACCTTTGTGTTTCTGTGAAAATGAAAGCCAGAGGTTGGGTTTTGATGTGATCCTCACTCCATATCTGGAGTTTCAAACAGTCCCTCGTTCGGTAACATTAGCCAGGACTTTGTGTTTAGAGAGCGCTCAGTGTTGTGTCACATGAGCTGTGTATGGTAAACCCTGAGGGCGCAAAAGCATGAGAACCAGTGATTGTATTAACAAGTGAATTGTGAGTGCAATGTGTTCACAGTGAACCGTACCATGGACCAAAAACTTCAGAGGAGTCTGAGTTTGCTTGTGTTTGTGTTCACATATGGGAAAAAAATGCTGACTAATCATACTGAGTTCACTTGAGAGGCTGAAACGGATCAAGTGTGAATACACCCTCAACCAATCAATCAATCAATCCTCCAGGCACGTCAATCATGTGAAATTCCTTTTGTCCTTTATTAAATTGTTTTTGATAGTGGTGACAATGCTGATGAAGAGAAAAACAAAAACAATATACTATGGGCCGGGTAAAATAATGACCTGACACTGACAATACATACCCCCAGCAGCCCATACTGTAGATATCAATAGACCAGGCGCATTAAGTTTGCAACAGAGCAGGTCACCATGCACAAACAAGACAAATCACACTGAGTCTAAGGGATAAACTATTATCCACCTGGCCAACTGTCTGGCACATTACCACACATCAGTTAATGTAAGTTGTACATTACAAACCAATTCCACTTGACATTTAAGGCAAACACAACCATAAAACAAACAAAAAAAAGATGCTTTTCTTTTAAAATTGCCTCTAAAACAAAAGAAAAAATCTTTTAAAACAACTTCAAAAACAGTCATTGTGTAGCTCTAAAAATATACCTGACGTGTCCATGTCTCTGTGGTCAAAAATAAATACTTTGAAACGAAGGTTACAAATGACCTTTAATCAGAGTATTAAGCAGGTCAACTCTGAGCTCCGTACTCTTCCACAGTATACACACTTAACACTCAATCTTCAAACAGACAATGACAAAAATCTATTTCTGAAAGCCCATACTGCCCAGTACCTCTGAAACACCTCATTCTCACTCCACAACTCAACAATAATATCTGCAGTTGAACATAAAGCGTTTCACAGTTTGAACATCAAAAACTTTCTCATGCAAATGCTCTAACAATCCCTATGAGAGAGCAGGCAGTATGGGCTTTCAGAGGGATTTTCCAAAAGCATCAACGACTCGAGTTGTGCAGAAAGCTCACAAGTCTCACCTCTTTTCTAAATTCCTCCAATGAAGCTAAATGATTGTATGTTCTTTGTACAACTTGGACAACCTCCTGTATTCCTATTGGCTAAGCTCTGCGTCGGGACACGCCCCCACACACCTCGACAAATTGGGCCAAACGCCGGACTCCTTTCTATGAACAACGGCAGGTTACAGTCATCGATTATTGATACGTCAACTCAAATTTCTAGAACATTTTCGATTCTTAGTATTAAACAGAATCTCCTTTATGCATATTCTATTTGTTCAAATGATAGATTCTATTTGAAATCTAGTATATCTAGAATGTAATTTGTGTAAAAAAGCTTGTGTAAAAAAGGTGGTTGGAAGACTGGTGACCTGTCATTGTCCATATGGTTATTCCTACTTCATTGAGAACAGATGGAGAAGACACTGACATCACAATGTCTGGAGCTGAATGCAAAATGACTGAGCAGTTGGTAAATTATACTCTCTAATGTAAAAGAAACCTAGTTTGCTTAAAAAAAGAAAATAAATCTCACAGCGCATTCATCATACTCAAATCTTTGACTCTCCTGATGTCACTGTCTTCTCCTGCTTTTTCCTCCTTGAGTTCAGAGTTGAGATACGAGAGCGGGTGGCGTGTCTGCTAGAAGAAACCTGAGGAGGAGACGGTTTTGTCACTGTGTCCAACCCTTCACCCATTGTCCCGTGATGTCACTGTCCTCTCCTCGGTTCACACGTGCTCTCCGGTTTCCAAGTTGCTCTGAACGCTTCTTCAGTACAGCTTCTCCACAATCAAGGCCAAGATGGCCGCTGCCAGCGCGAGCCCGATCCCCAGCATCTTCAGTCGCTCCCTGTCCAGACTGTAGGAGCCAATCAGCAAGCGGGAGGAGGAGGACATAGAGGCGGGCCCGTGGGTGCCGTTGGCCAAGAGGGCGGTCTGTTCCTGTGGGGGAACACAAACAGAGGACAATAGAGTGAGGTTCAGATGAGTGTTGGCTGGTCATTTATTTCTCTTTATCCTAATAATGTAATAATAATGTGACACTTACCCCCCCCCCCCCCCCACCCCACCCCACAGGGAGGTCATAGGTCTTCCCAGTCCAGGCAGAAGATGCATCAAGATTGTGTCTAGATAGAGTTTGTGCAAATGCATCCAGGTAGGATTGGAATGAGATTTTTTTTTTTTTTTTTGGATGGCAGATAGTTTCGGAAATCCAGTTTCCTCTCCCTTATGATTAATATGAGAGTTAAATATGGCTTGATGCCATATCTAGATTCAATCTAGATGATTCTACTATTTGCACTGGGATTGTAACACCAGGAGTCAATTGGGGCGAAAGAAAGTTTGAGCCAGAAGGTTTCAAAATTTACTATTTTTGTTATCAGCAATGTTACTAGCTACTACCCTTCGACATATGCACACACACACACAAACAGACACACACACACACACACACACACACACACACAGAGCTCACTGCAGCTCACAGCGTAACTCATGTCCATAATTCATAATTAGGGAATCTTCAGATCAAATCAATTGGCCGCGGTCACAAATCAAACAGGGAGGTTTGACAGCAGAGTGGCCAGTGAGCCAACACACCAAATGCGTGTAATCAGAGAGTCCCGTTTAGTCCTAATGTGTTGGACCATTAAAAAGACATCCACTACTGAAGGGAGCCGACAGTGAAAGATGGGACAGGCCTAGTCAGGAGAAAAAAACAGATTAGAAACAGTGAGGAGAATAGGGGAAGAGGAGGAGGACTGAATTCATTTATTTTTCTTCAACAAATAACTAGAGTACTCTGCGATATCGATCACCTGAGTCATGAACTCCTCGGCCCTGGGTGTCTTCATAAAATAGCCATTTTGTTCGAGGGGGTAGATTACCATGCATTACAGGTCATTGCTTCTAATCATTATGTATATTTGAAAAAACATCCACTGATATCCCTTGATAGTAGGATCCATAGACAGTTCAGTGGGACCATCATTTAGGAGGGTGAAGGGGAATTACATAGCATTCTCTCTATCTCTCTCCTTCCTCTTTGGGACTGGGTGTCATTTGGGAATTTTTGATCCAATACTAACGACTACCTTGAATTTGATGCCCATACCAAAGCAGTACTTGTGTATATTGTATGTTTGTATATATACAGTACTGTGCAAAAGTCTTAGGCACCCTAGATGTTTTATATAAATTTCTTAGAAGTCCTAGATGTTTGTTTTCTGCATTAGTGTGTCAGTAGACTGCTGTTTATTGTAAATTTTTGATATTCAGAAACTTTTCATTTCATTAGTTTTGAAAGCATCTTCGCTTTATTTGACATATTCCTAAGACTTTTGCACAGTACTGTATATACTTGTATGTCAATTATGATGCCATGATGATACTATCATCTCGATATCATGATTCAATTTAATACAGACATTGTCTACTGAATCAAACTGTAGTTGAGCAGGTGCAGTGTGATGGAGTTAAGAACGCTTCGGGAGAGTTCGAGTTGGCTAACAAAGTTAACACTGCCTGAAGCAAGTCGGCGGAACCAGATAGCGATCGTGTTCGAGTTGAACTCATCGCGTCGGCTGCACTTCGCTTTGCCGCGGCGTTTTCTTATCTTCTTTGTGGGAAAGCTCGGCCCGAGTGGAAGAGTGCAGATTTCGAGTGGGCTGTGTGTCTGGCGTGCGGCCAATAGCAGTGCGCGCGAACGTGCCCCGCGGTGTCGCTCTGCCAATCAGAAGCGGGGCTGAAACTACACTAAACAGCAGCTGGCTGTGAGGACAGAGCCGGCAAAACACATTTCTCTGGTGATGTATTGATTTGCAGAAAATTAAAGTATTGAAAGCGGGCATTTTGTCAGTACTCTGTAGTATTGACAGGATTCAGTTGGTGTCTAAAACACATTTGAACGTCGATACCCGGCCCTATTCCTCTCGCCCCCTCAGTCATTATCATTCCATTTGATTACACCTTTATTTAGTGTTATCATTTCTGAGAATGGGGAGCTCAGGTGGGGGGATTTCCTATCAAAGCCAAGGCGGACACATGTTGACCGCTAATTTATTAGAACAAAAAAAAACAAAAACCCAAAAACTCCACCTGCCACCGTTCAATTTGAGCACTAAACAAACTGGATGAGAGGAGAGTGGGACGGACTCTCTATCAGCACCTCTGGGTGCAGTGGAGATCGATCGGGACGACCTTGCGGTGGGTCCGATACTTCGCCTCGCGCGTGACAGTCGGTTGAAGCGCCTTATCGCCGGGAAGGTGGATTATGCATGGCGGTATCGAGCGATTGATCAGGGGCTTTCCAGAATAACCTTTAATCAAGTCCACCAGGGATAACTGTACGGGATTTGCCTTTCATATTTGCTGGGGTCAGATTGACTCGCTCTCTCTCTCTCACTGATTCTGCCTCACCTCTCTTTCCTCCAGAATGTGATAATTCTGTGGTGTGCCATTAGTGTCAATCATCATCATCAATCCTGATCTCTCTTTCTCTCTGATGACTCTTCCTCTTTGAGTCCATCCACTCCTCTCCCATCACTCCATCTAAGCCAGTTTAGGAAGTTTATTCTGTTTAACATTATGAATAGCTGTGTCTGTTTTCTGTTTATGTATATCTATTATTTTGTTATCTTTTAGGGTCCAAAACTCCCTTTATGAGTAGAAAATGTGAAAAAGTCGTCAGAGAACTGTTACTGTGCTTAAGTAAGATTTTCAAGTATCTGTACTTTACTCAAGTTTTTCTTTCACCTAAGACTTTACTTTGTTTCTCACTACATTTCAAAGGACAAATCCATGGTTTCTACTCACTACATTTTCAAAACAGACTCTTTCGGGAAATCATGAACTTGTTTTCTTTTGGGGTTTTTTCCCGGCATCAGACATTTGACCAAGTGCCCAATGTGACTGGCTGCTTGTTCACCAAAGTGCCACCAAAAAGGGACGGAGAGAGAAGCAACACGAAGAAGAGAGAAGCAACAAGAGAGCAGAGAATTAACGTTAGTGAATTCAGCTGCTACAATCAACGTTAGTGCTTTGAGCTGCAGACTCTTTCTCATCTGTGATTCATAGAAACACTCAACAGAAAACCAGTTTAGTATATGAGGAATGCCTTTTTTTAGAGGACTACTTTTACTTTTAGACTTTAAGTAAATTTAAGACCATGTACTTTTATACTTTGACTTGAGTAAAGGATTTGAAACGGCACTTCAACTTTTACTTCGCACTGCTACCACCTCTGACAGTATACATACCTACATGCGTGTACTGTGTGTATTTGTACCAGGGCTGTAGTTGAGACCGCCTTGGTCGAGTCCAAGTCCAGGTCGAGTCATTGGTGAATCGAGTCTGATTCAAGACCAAGACCGAGGGGGGCGTTGAGAGGGTTGAGATCGAGTCGAGACCAAGACCGAGGGGGTTCGAGACCGAGGCGAGACCAAGACCGCAAAACTACGAGTCCAATTCGAGACCATTACCATAGCAATGTGTTATCCAAGGCTACCATTGTATTTATTGACTAAAATAGCATATTTTTGTTTATTGCCTAAAATAGAAGGCAGGTTTCTAAAGACATTTCAACAAAATTAGCAGTTTTGAGGACAAAATTAATTGTAGGCAGCTTGTTTATGTTCATAACATACAGTAGTTGCACCTTTACCTAACTAGAAGTGGAATAATCTATTTCGCGATTTTTGAATATATAGTTTGTACCACAGCCCTGATTCGTACGTTTTCCAAGTTTCAGCGAGCTTGTGGATACACCTATGCCGCATGCCGTCTGTCCTCGGTCTTTCCATCCTCCTCCTCCTCCGCTCCCCCGTCCCTCCTCTCTGACGGTTTTGCCGCCTCGCCGCCCGCTCCCCTCCTTCCCCCCTCGCCGCCGCCGCCGCTGAATGGCTTCCTCTGTTCCCCGACACAATGGGCGGCGGGATCCGGTGACCGACAACGCCTGCGTGACACATCCACAAGTCACTTACAGTTAAGGGCCGCGGACAATAGGCGGAGACGGGGGAGTTCGGTGACAGAGGTCTGGCTGACACAGTAACGGGCGAAACCGATACGCCGGCGTTTTTTTTTGTTGTAGAAGACGCTTGAAAGACAGTGAGGCTGCTGCTTCGCGGCCATGTGAACTTCCCCTGTCACTCTGTGTGCGTCCCATACCGAGCCTCTCGTCCATAATGATGCAATTATAATGAATAAGGATACATCTGTCAGGGTTCAGACCTCTAATCCCGACTCAACAGTGTAATACCTGCTGTACTTGAAAAGGACTCTTCAGTGCGGTTATGCTCTCAGCCTTTTAAAGTGGCTCTTCTACTGTAAACAGAGGGGAGGACAGACAGAAGAGAGAGAGAAGTTGGGTTTCTATCATTCCATCACCTTCCGAAATATTGTTTATGCGAATTATGATGGATTGAATTAGAACGGCTGCATGGACACGCCAGATTTTGATCAACTTCCCTCAAAAAGATGTTTCCAGCTTGCTTGAGGTAGAAACATTTTTTGCTGATAAATATTGATGAAAACGGCTTGGACTTCCCATTTTTCTCTTTTGGAGGTGTTTTTTTTTTTCCTTATGCAACTTTATTCTGTGCTCAAGAAGCATATCGATTCACTCCAACCAGCTGATGCGTCTACTTTCACATTTCATGTTTTTTCTGACGTTTCAAAAGTTATTAGCTCATGTAACTTAGCTAATGAGACAGAGAGACGGGCCGACTGTGAGCAAAAGACACAGAGAGAGAGAAGAAAATAAGGAAAAAAAAAAGGCTAGTGCACTGGCTCGTCTGTCTCTCTCTCTCTCTCTCTCTCTCTCTCTCTCATTCTCGGCCCGTCTGTCTATCCGTCTCTCTGTGGGTGTCTTTTAACAACAGGGTGCCTGGAGAGAGACTGAATAGTACAATCTAAAATCTATTACTACTAGGGAGGATAAGTGAAAATCCAAGTGCCAGTAGGTGAATGTCTGCACAGTGGGAGAGAGGAGAGGAGGGGAGAGGAAAAGAGGAGAGATGTGGATTACCGCCATAGTTCACCACCTGCTAGTTTGTGCGAGAAAGACAGCATTTCTGTGTTTTGTGTGTGTGTGTGTGTGTGTGTGTGTGTGTAGGCCTGGTGGATAATGTCTATCTCTCTGTTCGCAGCAGTAGAGCATGGTGAAATAATCCTCCCTAAAATCATCTAATGCTATACCAGAGGTTTTCCCTCTTCTTCTAGTTTTTTCAAATGTCTCCGAAAACTCTAATGCCACACACACACACACACACTTCTTTATTCTCTCCCTTGGTTTCTAGCAGATCCACCGACACACTGACGAACACGCAGAAAGACACACAAACGCACCACGAGACCCAGAGAGCACAATACACCGCGGTCACATTTCTCACATGATCCCAACCAGCTGTCAGTGTCACTCTAGACACACAGAGAGCGTGAAAGCGGTGTGTGTGTGTGTGTGTGTGTGTGTGTGTGCGTGTGTTGTTGCGGGAGGCTTTACGAGGCAAAGCCAGGGAGGACAGATACTGTAACAGGCTCCTTAGTCACAGGCGATTTGACAAAGCCATAGTGATCATACTGGAGTAATCACAATAAGCTGCAGTTGTGTTTACAACTGGCCAGAGGGACAGAATATAAAGAGACACTGAACCAGAAGAGGAAGAGAATGAGAGATAGATAGAGAATTAGTAGAGAGACAGGGGTTAGAGTTGTTACAAGTAATACTCTACAACATTTTCATATAAATAAATGTCCATTTTGAAACGCTCTATCACCGATTGACATAATATAATGGCAGAGGTGTGACCAAGTCAACTTTGCTCGAGTCCCAAGTCGGTCTCAAGTCTTGAGGCACAAGTCTCAAGTCAAGTCCCAAGTCTAAATGTAGATCACCAAGTCAAGTACAAGTCAAGTCCATGTCATTAATGTCAAGTCTCAAGTCTAAATGTAGATTACCAAGTCAAGTCCATGTCATTAATGTCAAGTCTCAAGTCTAAATGTAGATTACCAAGTCAAGTCCATGTTATTAATGTCAAGTCTCAAGTCTAAATGTAGATTACCAAATCAAGTCCAAGTCAAGTCCATGTCATTAATGTCAAGTCTCAAGTCTAAATGTAGATTACCAAGTCAAGTCCAAGTCAAGTCCATGTCATTAATGTCAAGTCCCAAGTCTAAATGTAGAACAGCAAGTCAAGTCAGAAAAAAATTAAGAGTCCTGTATCAATTTAATATCTTAAAGAAAACTAAATATCTAGGACTTTTCAACGCAATATGGTTTTAATAGGATAAAAACTTCATTCAATAAATTCAATCATTCCATACAAATTCAGAAAACAGAATTTCAATTCAGACGTCTGCTGGAACAAATCTCATCACTTTCAATCTGAGTCATTTACACAAACACAAGATCTCAAGTCAAGACTTTAGAAACCTTTTCAAGTCATCAGAGTACAAGTCAAAGTCAAGTCCCAAGTCACCAGAACCCAAGTCAAGTCAAGTCTCAAGTCTTCTCTTCAGGCATCAAGTCAAGTCTCAAGCAATTAAGACTGTAACTTGAGTCCAAGTCATGTGACTCGAGTCCCCACCTCTGTATAATGTGACGCGTTTTATGTTTCCGGTTTGTTTGGAATGAATAGAAGAAGAAGAACTGGGTAGTCAGCATGAGCAGTGATAGCCACCACGGCTGAACAGAAGAAGAAAAGAGCGCCGCCTACAGAAACTCAAGCTGCATCACCAGAACGTCCAAGCTCCGCCCACACCGTTTGATTGACATGTGATCTCTGGGAAGTGCAAGGGGAGGGAGAGAGAGAGAGAGACCTTGAGAGTGCTTTTTCATTCAAGGGCCAACGCTATAGAAAAGAGAAGAAAGGAGAAACACAGCTTTGGCGGGGATGTTAGTGGCTCATGACAAAACCCACAAGAGAGAGCCTGACTTTCTCTCCCTCTCTGATCTCTTATCCCCCCCCCCCCTCCCTAAATACCTCTTTCCCCTACTCTCTCCTCCTCTTCTCGTCTTTCACCTGGGATTTCCTCTCTCACCTCATTCCGCGAAGCCCGCTTTCGCCGCACATGGCCTGCGTACTCATACCTGTTGCCATGTCACACACACACAATATCCCACACAAAACCTATTGTCACATTACACACTGACACACACATGTGCACGTATCCCGCCCCCACACACACACACACACAAAAAGGTGTCCAGAAAACCAAAAACAGTCATGTGTCATGTTACAAGGGTTTTAAGTCGGCTTTTAAGTCCTAGAAATGTGAGAGCAGTGGGCGTGTCCCGTATGACAATAGCATAATGTGTGTAACATATTACCTTCACACATATGACACACACACACCCACACAGATTACATACATGAGCCAGCTCCCCGACTACAATTACGGTAACTCGAGACAGAAAAACACTGTACATCTGTGTGTATAATGTGATGTGTGTGTGTGTGTGTGTGTATGGACATGACACCCACCATTAATAACATGCCAGAGAAGAGAGGAAGAGGCCTTGAGGCGTTGGATAGAGGCACACACACATGCAGGTTACAGTTACATGTAAGAAATGGCATGTGCAGAGAGCTGGACAGAGAGAGAGAGAGAGAGAGGGAGAGAGAGAGAGAGAGAGAGAGAGAGAGAGAGAGAGAGAGAACTAGGAAATATGATCAAAGCAAACAAGGAATAGACCAGGGTGATATGGAACATGGAAGGCCTATAAGAATACGATTTGGTGTACTTACACACACACACACACACACACACACACACACACACACACACACACACACACACACACACACACAAGGTCAAAACTCCTTGTAAGCAATAGCTGCACTACTATATACCAATTACTCCTCACACAAAGAAAAGATATCTCCAGTTACTTCAGTCCTATCTTCTTATGTTGCCTGCGAGCAAAGAAGCAACCGCTGGACTGAGAAGCAACAAAACTGGGCTGATTTTCTTTTTCCCATCACACACCAATTACTTGAGTAACTTAACTGCTAAAAAGCTCTAAACAGTGAGTCGGGAGGCCATAAGAGGTCATGGGCCCGTTCCTAAACAAAGATGATCTTCTCTCTGAAT
>NW_027280873.1:0-2500 GCF_046629955.1 Centroberyx affinis | reverse complement strand
AGGAGGGGACAGAGCGAGAGCTAGAGAGATGTACAGTCTGTCCTTTGACACACACACACACACATATACACACACACACACACACACTATGTAGGCAGTTCATGTCAATGTTGCTTATAGACTTTTCTACAGACTTGCTTTTTTGTAATGATTTATCTTGTTCTTCTTATACATTTCTGACGTTTTTTATTCATCTGATCCTTTGTTTTGATGTATTTTTATTCCATATGTTGTGCAACTTCCATTTGCTTTTATGCGAGTCACTTTGTAATGTCTGTTTAATTAGATACGTTTTATATAAGCTAAGTTTACTATGATTATTAATTCTGTGTGTGTGTGTGTGTGTGTGTATGAGTGTGTGTGTGTGTATCCATGCATTCATTCTGACACCTCTCCTATCTGCAGTGCTGGAGCAATGAAGTGAACAACTGTGACTCTGTGTGCATCCACGTGCATGCATGTACCTGTGTGTGTGTGTGTGTGTGTGTGTGTGTGTGTGTACCTGCGTCAGGCCGGACACCTCTCCCTTCTGCAGTGGCGTGGCGATGGAGGGGGTGAAGGGCTCGCTGTCGCCGACCGGCTGGCCTTTCAGGAAGTGTTTCCCCGCCTCGTAGACCTCCACCTGGATCATCTTCCCTCTGAACTCTGACCTCTTGGGCACCAGCACCTGCCGGCCAGGAGGGAAATGTTGGCTCAGTGTGGATGGAGAGCTAGTAGTAGAACACTGTCTACTTCACTTGCAATTAGAAAAGATTTATTGGGAACAACGTTTCGGTACACAGACCTTCCTCGGGTTATTTTACAAGACAAAAGGAGAGACCGTCTTAAATAGGTTGGTTGACCCACGTGGACCAATCAGGTCACACTACAGACTGACACTACCAGGAAGCTGAAGCAACGGGTTAGTGTTTTTTCTGTGATGTTTCTGACATATGGTCTATTGGACTCATTTTGAAGGAACCACTTTTTTTTAATAAGCTATGGCTTTTGTTTTTGCTGAATTTCGTCTTCATTTGCTTCTTCATATATATATATACGTATTTTTTTCTTTTCTAATCCCGTCTCCTCTCTTTTTCTTGTCTAGGGACAGATTCTAGGAGACAGTTTTTTCAAGTTCCAACCAGATATTGAAAATATTGTTAATATTTATCTTGGTATGGTAGCTTTTCTTTATTATGAATATGTGCATTTTAAACTACGTATAATGTGCATTTTGTATATTTCTGTCTATTTATATTGTCGGCCTATGGTGCCATGATGTGATTATGTATGATGCTTTACTCAATGAGTGATGTCAGTCTGTAGTGTGACCTGATTGGTCCACGTGGGTCAACCAACCTATTTAAGATGGTTTCTCCTTTTGTCCTGTAAAATAACCTGATGAAGGTCTGTGTACCAAAACGTTGTTCCCAATAAATCTTTTCTAATGGCAAGTGAAGTAGACAGATGTCCTGTCCATCTACAGGTGTGCAAAAGTTCTGTTCCTTGATGGAGAGCTTGTGAAATTGTGATGGTCAAGCATCTCATTTGTGATTACTACAGCAGAATAAAATGGAGATAATATCACCATTCATTTTTCTGCCCCGCGATACGTATCGTCCCATTTTTGTATCGTGATATATTGAATTTCGATATATCGTCCCGTCCCTAGTATCTAGCTACGAGGATTTCATCATAGTGGGAATCAAACCAGCAAATAATGAGTGGCAGAGGCTCACTTTGTTTGCGGGGTTGGTATGCAAGAGAAAGATAGGAAGCCCTTATTTATTATCTGTGTGCATGTGAGAGAGACAGAGAGAGAGAGAGGGAGAGAGAGAGAGAGAGAAACACAGAGATGGAGAAACCAACAGAGACAGACAACTCACGTGTCTCCATGCACTTTCTAATACATAAAAGACCGCACCAAGAAAGAAGTGCAGACCTCTATTACCGTCCATCAAACCCGCCGCATGTATCTCCACATCTGTCAATTACATTTTCAATTAACCGCCGCTGAAAACTGTGTTTTCCCCGACGCTCCTCCACATTGTTATTTAGCTAGTCCCTGCCTGCTTAAATTAAAATAATAATAAAAGAGAAAGAGGGAAAAACTCATTCACCGCTGCGCCGACTGTTTTCAGTTCCATTTAGGGAAGCCCTCAAGGTCAGAAAAGCGACGGCGACAGCTGCGAGATAAACCGGTGGGATTTGGCGGTTTGCGCGGTTTCGCCATGGCAACTGCAGAAACTCGGCGGATCGCGGCGGGAAGAAAGAGGAAAACAACGTGTTATAATTATGGCTTATTGTGAGGGGGAATTTGTTCTTAATGAGTTACCACTGTAAATAAAGATCACATGCAAATGCGGCGCCTTTCAAAAACACTTTTTCGAACCGAGCGGAAAGTTGATGTGCCCGCGGTGACGTGTGTGTCTCTCTCTCTCTCTCTCCCTCTCTCCCTCTCTCTGACTCTGTCTCTCTCTCTCTCTCTCTGGCTGCGATGGCAGGAACGAGTCTTAGCTCC